>NC_035448.2:130045325-130248711 GCF_002127325.2 Helianthus annuus | reverse complement strand
GTGCACCCATCGTGGACGTAGTATAGTGTTGGTAAGATACCGAGGTCGTCCAAGGACACAAGAGCTTTTAATACCGGTTTATCCTCAACGTCTAATCAAATCAAAAAGTTAGAAAAATGTTTTAAACTAAGAAAAATAAAAACTAACTAAATGCTGAAAAATAAAATAAAATAAAAACAGATAGACAAGATGAATCACTTGGATCCGACACGTGTATTAGTATAACCTTTGATTATTTTCGCACTTTTGCACTTGTTTTAAGAGATTATCTTAGTTATTGTAGTAGGCCCCTCTTTTGAAGGCGACGTTACCCTCAACCCAGTAGTTTGAGTCAGCAAGGATACAATCCTAAAGGGTCGGATTATTGAAAGATAATGAATTAAGTTATTAATGCAAATTATGGTAGGCCCCGCTTTTGGCGGTGACGTTACCCTCGACTAAGTAGTCTGAGTCAGCAGGGATACAGTCCTAAATAGCCGGGTTATAGTATTAATAGTAGTTAGCTTATGAGGGGGTCAAAGAGTTTGGATCCCCGCCATCCAATACCTATGGGTATTGAAGGAGATCCTACTAAATTTGACCCAGGTCCCAAGCAGGACCTCTAAACGCTGAACAAGGGCAAGACCCTTACCAAACCGTTCCCTTAACCCCCGACCAGGTAGCCAACATACCTCCATATAGACCGTGGAGATATGAATGGTGAAAATCTTTTATTTTATATAGACAGTAAAATAATGCCAAGACACCACGGACAAACGATAAGGAAAGATCACCTTCAACATAAGTAACTAGTTATTAAAGTCATTAATACAAAACCAAATAAAAAGTGCAAAAGATTAAAAATAAAAAGTATTATACTAAACACTTGTCTTCACCAAGTGATGTAAGAGACTTAGGCAAACATGGCCTTGATTGTCAAGAACTCTTACGATCAATCTTGGATCCCGAGACGACTCACACACTCTATGATGGACAATGGATGATGGTGGTGGATGATGGTGTTATGGTGGTGATGGGTGGTGGATGAAGTGTGAGAGAGGTGGTGTGCCAAGGGATGAGAGAGAATGACACCAAGCTCCTCTATTTATAGGCTGAACAGAACGCTGGACACGGCCCCGTGTCCGCTGGACACGGCCCCGTGCCCGTCTGACATTCTCTCTCTTCATTAATTGTAATTGCGAATTACAATTAATGCGCCTGCTGTACTTTCAACACGCCCCCGTGTCCGCTGGGCACGGCCCCGTGGTGAGCAATGGAAGCTTCTACTGGTTTGTCTTTTCTGCTGCTTCCTGGGCACGCCCCCGTGTTCACTGGACACGGGGCGTGTTCAGACTTCTGTTCTCTTCTCTTTGTCTTGGGAGGTGCCGTTGAGGGTCCGGGCAGTTTACTTTTGTCCCTTTTCTTGTATTTATGGTAGAATTAGTGGTCTTTTTGCTTCTTTTGTGATTTTGAGCTCATTTCATCCTGAAAATACAAAAGGAAGACAAAAACACTCTTTTTCCAACATTAGTACTTAAAAAGGGTTAGTTTTATGCCTTAATTGATGTGTTTTATATGTTGCATTTTACACACATCAAATACCCCCACACTTGAACTTTTGCTTGTCCTCAAGCAAAACTCTTTTAATGTGGCTTACACTCCCAAATGGAATAGGTAGAAGAGAAGTTTTTAACTTGTCCTAGAGTGTCGGGAATCCAAGGTTTGTATAGGTTCTATTTTTATTTTATTTACAATCTTATTCGTCATGGTTTATTTTGAACTTTTCATAAGATAAACTACTTATTTGGGCATAGCATGCCTTATTAAAATTCCATTTATATACAAGTTCACATACCTCACGGGAGATCACTCAATCACTCGGCCGAAGGTGTATATTTAAGTGAATCGCTCGAGAGCGGCACGGATTTACATTCTCCATATGCTTGCCAAGCGATCAATCCTCCTCCTTTTTAACTTTTTACCTTTGTAAATATCAAGAGGTCTTTTTGGGGTGAAGGCTTGGGTTTAAAGGTGGGTGGTTGGTTAGTGGTTAGTAAAAAGGGCGAAAATCGTAACAAGTGTCGGTTTTCGTGAAATACCTTATTTTTGGTGACATTTATTTTTGAAGTATTTCTCCAAACAAGCTTTTTGTAGCTTATGTTTGTTTTTGACTTCATTCTTTTTTTTTTTTTTTTTTTTTTTGTCACGTAAAGGGTATGTTTATGAAAAACCGAGTTTGTTACTAAAATAAAGGTGAAAAAAAAAATGAAAAAGGTTTTTTGGTGGGTAAAAAAATTGTTTTGGGGGTAATGAAATGAAAGGTTTAGGCTCAAAGGGGTTTTCTAGGGGGATTTTGGGTAGGTAAAAAAAAAAATGAAAAATAATGGTTTTGAAAGAAAAATAGTTAGTCCTAGTGCCTCCATCATTTACTTACTTGGGTTTAAGTTGGTAAGGACCGGGAATGTATCGTCGTGGCAAGTTCTAGATTTGTAAAGACCGAGCGGCTATTCACACAAGAAACGAAAAATGAGCATTTAATCTAAATATGTGTATTTTTATGCTCAATAAAGGCTCAAAACTCACTTTTTGTGGGAATGGGTTTTTAATGTGACCAAGCATATATAATCGAATTTTAGCTAGACTTGTTATACCGGTTCATAATTTTCTTATGTTAGTTCTTTTTATCACGACGCTATCGGTTGTAAGTTTGTAAAAATATAACCCTTTTATAACTTGTTATTCCCAACTTAAACTAAGACAAGTAAATAAAAAAAATGAAAAAGTTTTTGAAAAATTTGGGGTGTTTAGCGGTTCCAATAGAGTTTTGTGTAAGGCTTGTTTTAGGATTTTGCAAAATTCCAAGGTTTAAGCATCCCCCCCACACTTAAATTACACATTGTCCTCAATGTGTCCAAAAATAAAGTTTTTGGTTGATTAGAATATGTAAAAGTGTGTTTAAAAACAAAGATTTGTGTTACTGGCACTCTGGACACGGCCCCGTGTTGACCGGGCACGGCCCCGTGGTCAAGTGCCAGTAACAAAAATTATAGAATTGAAACAGAAGCCTGGACACGGGGGCGTGTTCGCTGAACACGGCCCGTGTCCAGTTACCTGAACTGGGTGATTTCCTGCAGGGGGCTCAGCACGGGGCCGTGTTGGTTGGGCACGGCCCGTGTGGAGCCTTCTGTTATGGAGATTTTTGTCGGTTTGTTCTGTTCTTCTGCATGGCTCCATTTTTTCTCGTTCCCTTTTTCATCCATTACCACCATGAGTGTGATTTATTCTGCAAAAACTAAAAGATTAAACTAAACTAAGGATAGGTCCGCGGAATGCCTCCGTGGTGCGCCACGTTTATAAGGGTCCTTGGCTAGACCCAATTCCCGGTTACACGTCTTTTGATTGGGGTGCCTTGCCTCCCAAGTTACACCGTCGGAGAGCGGCATCCAAGCTTGAGTCGATAACCTTCATGTAGTGGATCGGGTCGTCATCTTCTATTCTTTTCCCAACTCCGAACTTTACCTCATCGTCCCCATATCTCAAAGTTAGTGTCCCGTCATTCATGTCCACTACTGCTTGTGCGGTGGCAAGGAAAGGTCTCCCTAGAATAAGAGGGACCTCGGTGTCTTCCTCCATGTCGAGTATGACAAAGTCAACAGGATAAACGAATCTGCTTACCCTTACCAAGACATTCTCGATGACACCTTGCGGGAACTTGACCGATCGATCCGCGAGTTGTATGCTTATTTTTGTGGGGCTTGTGGTTCCCAAGCCAAGCCTTTTGAACATTGAAGAGGGCATGAGGTTAATGCTAGCCCCTAAGTCGGCCAAGGCATTGCGAACGGGAGATTCCCCTATTGAGCACGGAATCGTGAAACTTCCGGGATCGATCTTTTTTTGGGGTAGTTTATTGAGTACGAGGGCAGAGCATTCTTCGCCTAAATTAACTAATTGCAAATTTTCAATTTTCTTTTTATGTGTAAGGAAGTCCCTCATAAATTTAGAGTATTTGGGCATTTGGGTTAGGACTTCGATAAAAGGAATATTGACATGCAATTGTTTTAGCAAACTTTCGAATTTTGCGAATTGCTCGTTGGTTTTCTGACGAATTAACCTACCGGGGTACGGAACCCGAGGAGCCTTGGTAGGCTCTGTTGATGGGGGAGGGTCCTTCTCCTGCAGATTTGTTGGCGTTGATTCTTCCGCGGCTGGAGGTACTTCTGCAGGCCCTACGGTCCGGTTTCGTAGCGTGATGAGGTGAACTTGCGCCTTTGGGTTGGTTTCGGTATTGCTGGGTAATGCGCCTTGTGGTCTTTTGGAAAAATTTTGAGCTAGTTGATTTATTTGTTTTTCTATGTTTTGAATGCTAGCCTGTTGATTCCTAAAGTTTGATTCTAATTGTAGGAATCTTTCCGAATTTTTCTTGTCAGTGTCAGAGACGAGGCGAGATATAGTATCTTCGAGCCTTTCTCTTCCACTTTGTTGAGTGAAATTCTGTGACTCATTTCTTGATTGCTGAAAGTTTGTTCGTTGTGGTTGTTGGTTACTACTATTGCCGGGCTCCCTCCAACCAAGGTTCGGGTGGTTTCGCCATCCTTGGTTGAAGGTCCCTGTTGGAGGACCCGACGGCCTAGGTCTATTATCAATGTAGTTTACCATTTCTTGTTGATCGTCCGTTTCTTTCATGCAACTCCAATTTTCATGTGACCCACCACACCCCTCACAAGCCATAACCGAGACTGTTTTAGTCATTTCTAATTTTTTTATTTTTGAAGAAAGGGCCTCGATTTGGGCTTGTAAGGAGGTGTTTTCGTCTACCTTATGGGCGCCCGGGGCGATAGTTTTATTTCCCCGGGGAGTGTGCCATTGAAAATTGGTTTGAGCAATTTCCTCAATCTGATTATATATTTCGTGTGGGCGTCGATTACCTAAAAGTCCCCCGGAGCTAGAATCAAGTGTCTGCCTAGTATGTGGCAACAACCCATTATAGAAAGTGGATACTTGTTGCCATATTGCGAGGCCGTGATGGGGACACTTGCGTAATAGCTCCTTGAACCTTTCCCAAGTTTCATATAAGGATTCCCCGTCCTCTTGTGAGTATGTGTTAATTTCAGCCATTAATTTAGCAGTTTTAGAAGGAGGGAAATACTTATATAGAAATTTTTGGGCTAGTTCATCCCAGGTGTTTACCGATCCAGCTGGGAGGGTGTTGAGCCAAGCTTTCGCTCGGTCCTTTAGTGAGAATGGAAACATACGAAGGCGGATGGCGTCGTTTGATGCTCCATTGATCCGAAATGTATCACATATTTCTAAGAAATTAGTTATATGTAGATGGGGATCCTCGTCCGCGAGCCCGTGAAAGGTTGCGGAGTTTTGGAGCATTTGTATCAAGTGCGGTCGAAGTTCGAAGTTATTGGCTTCGACATTCGGGGCATTGATAGCGGCGCCGAGATTACCTACGGTGGGCCGTAAGTAATCCATGAGGGTACGTTGGTCCGCCATTGGGGGTGGGTCACCCGAAACCTTCTCTTGGTTTTTGGCTTTTAACCTTTTTCTGAGAAAGCGTTCGGGTTCTTCTAATGGTTCCTTTATGTCTTTATTGGAACTGGAGCTCATACACTACGCGAGGTTGGCGTCGGGTTCCAAGTCCTGCAATAAAAACAAAAAAGAATATTGGTCAGAAGGTTCACCACGGCCCCGTGTCGAGCGAACACGGCCCCGTGGTCGGAGTTACAGTGGTTGTTTTTCAGATCCCAGTTACTGGAAGTTGGACACGACCCCGTGTTGCACCGACACGGCCCCGTGGTCAGCCTTCTGTTAACTTGAAAAACAAAAACTGCCAGTAACGTTGCTGAGCACGGCCCGTGTCCGACCAGGCACGGCCCCGTGCTGAGCTCTGCAGAAGCTGGAAAATCTAAAAAAAAATCCTAAAAATTAAAGAAAAATAAAAAGATGATTAGGCCGCTGATTCCTAACTTTCTTAAAATCCTTGTGTCCCCGGCAGCGGCGCCAAAAACTTGATGCGTGTCAGTGTGTATATGTTTTTAATATATAATTAAGCCCTTTTTACACTTTTAACCAAGTTTTAAATTTATAAAACACGATATTCACTAACACTAAACACACATATGGGCAAGTGCACCCATCGTGGACGTAGTATAGTGTTGGTAAGATACCGAGGTCGTCCAAGGACACAAGAGCTTTTAATACCGGTTTATCCTCAACGTCTAATCAAATCAAAAAGTTAGAAAAATGTTTTAAACTAAGAAAAATAAAAACTAACTAAATGCTGAAAAATAAAATAAAATAAAAACAGATAGACAAGATGAATCACTTGGATCCGACACGTGTATTAGTATAACCTTTGATTATTTTCGCACTTTTGCACTTGTTTAAGAGATTATCTTAGTTATTGTAGTAGGCCCCTCTTTTGAAGGCGACGTTACCCTCAACCCAGTAGTTTGAGTCAGCAAGGATACAATCCTAAAGGGTCGGATTATTGAAAGATAATGAATTAAGTTATTAATGCAAATTATGGTAGGCCCCGCTTTTGGCGGTGACGTTACCCTCGACTAAGTAGTCTGAGTCAGCAGGGATACAGTCCTAAATAGCCGGGTTATAGTATTAATAGTAGTTAGCTTATGAGGGGGTCAAAGAGTTTGGATCCCCGCCATCCAATACCTATGGGTATTGAAGGAGATCCTACTAAATTTGACCCAGGTCCCAAGCAGGACCTCTAAACGCTGAACAAGGGCAAGACCCTTACCAAACCGTTCCCTTAACCCCCGACCAGGTAGCCAACATACCTCCATATAGACCGTGGAGATATGAATGGTGAAAATCTTTTATTTTATATAGACAGTAAAATAATGCCAAGACACCACGGACAAACGATAAGGAAAGATCACCTTCAACATAAGTAACTAGTTATTAAAGTCATTAATACAAAACCAAATAAAAAGTGCAAAAGATTAAAAATAAAAAGTATTATACTAAACACTTGTCTTCACCAAGTGATGTAAGAGACTTAGGCAAACATGGCCTTGATTGTCAAGAACTCTTACGATCAATCTTGGATCCCGAGACGACTCACACACTCTATGATGGACAATGGATGATGGTGGTGGATGATGGTGTTATGGTGGTGATGGGTGGTGGATGAAGTGTGAGAGAGGTGGTGTGCCAAGGGATGAGAGAGAATGACACCAAGCTCCTCTATTTATAGGCTGAACAGAACGCTGGACACGGCCCCGTGTCCGCTGGACACGGCCCCGTGCCCGTCTGACATTCTCTCTCTTCATTAATTGTAATTGCGAATTACAATTAATGCGCCTGCTGTACTTTCAACACGCCCCCGTGTCCGCTGGGCACGGCCCCGTGGTGAGCAATGGAAGCTTCTACTGGTTTGTCTTTTCTGCTGCTTCCTGGGCACGCCCCCGTGTTCACTGGACACGGGGCGTGTTCAGACTTCTGTTCTCTTCTCTTTGTCTTGGGAGGTGCCGTTGAGGGTCCGGGCAGTTTACTTTTGTCCCTTTTCTTGTATTTATGGTAGAATTAGTGGTCTTTTTGCTTCTTTTGTGATTTTGAGCTCATTTCATCCTGAAAATACAAAAGGAAGACAAAAACACTCTTTTTCCAACATTAGTACTTAAAAAGGGTTAGTTTTATGCCTTAATTGATGTGTTTTATATGTTGCATTTTACACACATCAATGATCCTTGACTATTTTGATTATACTAAACAACCCTTACACTTTGACAACTAAACCCATGATCCTTGAAATTGATTGCTTCAAAAAATTTTCAGTGTCAGGATCTTTGATCTAGGATCATATCCTAAATTTATTAAACATGGTTTGCTCAACTCTTGTTACTCTAACAAATATGTTTCTAAAACAAACTGGAAAATAAGAAGATAAATAAAGGATAACAACACGAGATAAGCCAGAAAGATTAAAGTTATATTATTAACAAAAGGATCTTAAACCCTTTCAAAAAGTTGTCAAAATTGCCAACCCACATTTCTACCAGCAAAACGTGGCCCGTCCACATGGGTTGGCAAAGGGTGTCCATTGTCTATGCGGTCTTAGCAGGTGCAGGAAATTAAAGGCGGCAGGATCACAAAGGCTTCATCCCCCAAACAGAGGATCCCTCCACCAGTTGCGATCCTACCCATTGTCCAAAGGATCCAGGATCCTTAACCCTAAAAACTATTGTTCAAAGTTACAAACCATCATTGTTTCAAAACATCACAACCACAAACAAACCACTACCAAACTTAAAAAATTGGGCTCCAGCCTAGTCTCGAAATATCCATCATCGCCCAATCCAGCAGCTCACACCTTTGCTGCTCCATCACCACCAGCTTCTCCACCCTGATCCTTGTCAGCATCACCGCCCTCCAGCATTGGGATCTCCTCAGCTTCGTCCTCATCCTCCAGCTCTGCCAATCTCGCCTTCCAACCCTCCACGTCCCATGAGCTTTTGTCAAAGGCAGGATCCTGAGCCTCTGCAGCCATCTGTAGTTGTATCTTATACATAGCAATTGCGGCAGAGACCTTGGCGTCCTGGGTGATCTCCTGCTTCTCGCCATCCATGTTGATCAGCATTTGAGCAGCCTCATCCTTAGTAGCCCGGAGTTCCTTCTCAAGATCGGCTATCTTGAGATCCTTTAACACGCCCATTTGTTGGAGGTCGGCGATTTGGCTTTCCTGATCCTCGACATGGCCAAGGTAGGTCTCAATCTCAGCAAGTTTCTGCAGAAGAGAAAAAAGGTAAGTTCAGGACCAGGTGATCCTCAAAGAAGCAGGATATACAGGCAAAATACACAAGCAGGATATTCAAGAAGGATAACCAACAGGGGAAATGATCCTTACCTCATTGACATAGTCAAGGAACTGCTGGAGGAGCAGGGGAAATCCTTGGAGATCCTCAGAAGTCTTTCTCTTCTTCCCCTTACCCCTAACAGGTGCTTTAGGGGCCGAAGCAGAGGGACTGGCAACAGAAGTCTTCTTTCTTGAAGACTTGACATTGGCAAGTTCATCAATCCCGAACTTGGAGGCAGACTTGGCAGACTTAGCAGATTTCCCAGCGCCTACACAATCGAAACAAGATAAGTTCCCTTACTAACTAAACAGTCTTACATATAACTTACTTTTTAATAAGGATACTTACTTGACATAGTGGCAGATGCGGAGGATACTTCTTGTGAATCTTGGATGGTGACTTGAAAACTTCTGGTCTCAGGATCAAGCTTTTTGAAAGCTAAAACTCTCTCTCTTGCAACAGGAGTTAACTTGAGATGAGCAACGGATATGACTGCACAAAAGACAAAGAAAACATTAGTGATCCTCATCATAAGAGACAAGTCTGATGGTGATCCTTCCAGGATCCTCTATCCTACCATGAGTGGCCCACTCCTTGGGTAGATCCTTCCCATCAGGGATGGTATCCCTCCTAACAAAGAAAAAGCGTCGCTTCCAGTTTGTATCATTCTTGGTGACCTTAAGAACAGGGTGATCCTCCCCGGCTTTCCGTTTCAGCAAGTATCGACAGGAACCAAACGTGGTAAGATCATATAGCTCAGCCAGCTCCGACATCCCTAAGTCAATCCCCTCCTGCTCGATGATCCTCTCAAGGGTATACAACACCCTCCAGATCATCGGCATGGCTTGGATATAAGATATGCCGGTCAAGGAAAAGAAGGATTGGGTAAAGGCTGGAAAAGGATACGAATATCCTATGGTGAACGGAGTTGCAGGAAAAGCCACCCAGGTCTCGGAAACAAAATCGCTTAAAGCGGTGGAGGTGAATGACTTGAAGATAGCATCCGCCGGAAAACAATGACGGATCCTATCAACATGAGCGTCGGTGAAGCAGCATCTCTCCGTAGGAGAGTCTTTAATGACCCTTGGCTTTTTAGGGGACTGCTCTTCTTGTGATCCTTGTGAGGAGAATTTCGGAGCAACATACTTACAGCAGAATGAAAACAGAGGAGCAGAAAAACAGAGCAAGAGAAGGAAGAAAGAAAAGAAGAGAATACCTGATCGATCTTCGGTAGAGATTATAAAGGGAGTATATCTTGAATTTAAATGCAGATTGATCCTTACCCTATCTCCTATTTATAATCATGATTTGCAGGGATGTCACCTCAGTGACGTAAGGATTGCAACGGCTAGTTCGAGATTAACGGCTAGTTATCCGAGTTGTTCGTTGCAGATAAGATCAAAGCAAAATATAACTCATTTATTTACAAAATCACTCCATATATTTTGGGGGCAATTGTTAGGGCTGGATTTTTATAATACATGATCCTTACATGTGATCCTAACCAGTGATCCTTATTTCTTTGGCAGATAGTGATCCTCAGCAGAGTTCCAGGATCAGGATCACGGACCATCATAGGATCCTCATGCTAACAATTGCCTTCATTGAATTAAATGTTGTTTTGCAGGAACATCTAGCAGGATCCGCTCTTAGCATCACCATCAAAGGACGCGTCTTTACAATTATAGCATGTGCTTAATCGGAGATGGACGTTGTGAAGGATATGGAAACTTGGCATGATTTAAGGGCGATAATTTAGGCTAGATTTGCTTTTATTTCTAAAGGGGTAATGAGCTGATTATTAGTCTTTTTACCTAAAATAGGCCACCTACACTTGTATATATAACACTCTTCCCCATTCGGAAGACACACAACACAATTCTCACACGCTTAGACACTCGAAACTATAGTGATCCTTGTACTCAGCTCATTATCATCCGAAGTTGTAACCATCTTTCTTATATTGAAGTTTGGTGATCGGTAGTTGCCATCACCCGAGGTTTTTTATGCCGGAGATCACACATTGATCAAGGGCTTTTTCCTCGTATAAATCCTTGTGTCATTTGCATATTTCATACTGAAGTGATCCTTTACTTTTCCAACTAACCAAGCATCATTCCCCGTTTACATAGAGTTTGGTTGCATTATCCTTGTGTGATTTTTGACCAAAACAGGTACCAAGGGAAGAAAATACAGAAGCTGATGCATTGGCTAATTTAGGATCATCTTTGAAGATCCCGGAGGATATAAGTATCCCCATTATCCATATCCTGGCGCCTGCCATCGAGGATCATGTGGCTATGGAAATAGGAGAGGATTCTGCAATCATCCCTAGTGAGGATACTCAATCTCACTCAGGATCATGGATCCTCCCAATCATGAGATACTTACAACATGGAGAGATTCCTACAGGTGAAAACCCTAGGGCTTTCAAAATTAAGGTATCTCAATTCACAATTTTAAATAATATGTTGTATAAACGATCTCTTGCAGGACCATATTTAAGATGCATTGAGGATCCTGAAATCCAAGAAGTTTTAAAAGACTTCCATGAAGGAGATTGTGGAAACCACACTGGGGCAGGGCATTATTCTCAAGGATCCTGAGGACAGGATACTATTGGCCAACTATGAAGAGGGATGCTGTGGAGTATGCTAAGAAGTGCGATCCTTGTCAGAGACATAGCAATATCCTTCATCAACCAGCTGAATTTTTGCATCCTATATCCTCCTCTTGGCCATTTATGAGATGGGGTATGGATATAGTTGGTAAGCTCCCTAAGGCACCTGGTGGGAAAGTGTTCATGCTTGCTATGACTGATTACTTCTCCAAGTGCATAAAGGCTGAAGCTTTTGCCCAAGTCAGAGAAAAGGAAGTTATATCCTTCATTAAAAGAAATATTATTACTAGATTTGGTATCCCTTCTGAGATTATATGTGATAATGGTTCCCAATTTATTGGGGGCAGAACTACTAACTTTTGTGACAGCTGGGGGATTAAGATGATAACATCAACACCAGTCCACCCATAAGCTAATGGTCAGGCAGAATCATCCAATAAGATCATCATCAACAATTTGAAGAAGAAGCTTGGATCCAAGAAAGGGAAATGGGCAGAAGAGTTACCTTATGTGCTTTGGGCTGATAGGACAACCCCCAAGAATGCTACAGGCCAGACTCCATTCTCTTTGGTATTTGGGACAGAATCAGTGATCCCTACTGAAATGGTGGTCCCAACTGCTAGAACAAGTATTCGTGATCCTAAGGAAAATGATGAGAACTTGGTTCAAGACTTGGATACTATAGAAGAAATAAGGGATCTGGCTAGGATAAGGATGGCCAGTTATCAACAACGAATGGCTGGTGCTCACAACAAAAATGTCAGGATCAGGAAGTTCCAAATTGGTGATATGGTATTAAGGAAAGCTTTTCAAAATACCACCAATCCTGCTGATGGAAAGTTGGCACCGAAATGGGAAAGACCTTACTTGATTGAAGCTGAGGCAGGAAAGGGGGCATATCGATTGCTAACAATGGAAGGTGATTTGCTACCTAGAGCCTGGAATGCTGTCCATTTGAAGAAATACTTCATGTGAGCAGAACCCGTGATCCTTACATCATGAGTATCCTTGAAGGATCCTTAGAGCACAGATGATCCTTACTTTGGTAATATTCTAATCTCAAATTATTTCATTACTTTCTCACACTAGGATAAGGATCTTGTATCCTCTATCCACCTTTCACGTGATTCTGAGTTTTGAAGGTTCAGGTATCCTTAGCAAAAGGATGGTTATCCACAAAAGCAACCAATTACTTGGGTTTGACCCCAGTTATTTGGGCTTGACCCCAGTTCCGCCTGTAGCGCATGATGATCCTGGTATAGTTCATGGCAGTGGGCCCAGTACTCGCTTTAGGGGCTGATAATTCCATTGTACTGGCTATACCTAGGATCCTACGTATAATGGTAGACGTACCATACATCCGTTCCTAAGGTTTCTAACGTTTTCACGTTAGCTAAGGTTTTGGCATTTTCATGCCACTAAGTTTGGATAGTCGCCAGTTAGGGCCATACTCCAGTTTACACACGATCCTTGGGCTTGTCCCCAGTTATCCTTGGGCTTGTCCCCAGTTATCCTTGGGCTTGTCCCCAGTTGCTAATTTTTATCTTATATTGGCTTAGTCCCAAGTCATGTTCTATTTCAGGTCTTTGAAGCTAAACAACCAAGGATCCTTGATCCTTACTTCTTACTAAGGTTTGTCTTATAGTTATTCTGGTTATGGTATTAAGGATTAGGATCCTAACTTGGATCCTCAGGTATGATCCTTAACTATTTTGATTTTGTTCATTATTCATTTGAATAACCCTTATACTTTGACAACTGAACTTATGATCCTTAAAATATACTACCTTTTGTAATTTTTCAACTGTAGGATATTTGATCCTGGATCATATCCTAAATATTTTTTATCTAATTTGTTCAACTTTTCTTATTTAGACAAGTATATATCAGAACAATTGAAAATTAAAAGGATATACAAGGATAACAACACAAGATAAGCCAAAAAAAATTAAAGTTATTTTATTAACAAAAGTTTAACCATCAAAAGTTGTCAAAATTGCCAACCCACGTTTCTACCAGCAAAAAGTGGCCCGTCCACATGGGTTGGCAACGGGTGTCCATCGTTTATGTGGTCATAGCATGCAGGAAATAAAAGGCGGCAGGATCACAATGGCTTCATCCCCCAAACAAAGGATCCCTCCACCATTTGTAATCCTACCTATTGTCCAAAGGATCCTAGATCCTTAACCCTAAAACTATTGTTCAAGTACAAACCAACCATTGTTTAACAAAAACTACCATCAAACCTAAAAAATTGGGCTCCGGCTATGTCTAGAAGTGTCCATCATTGCCCAATCGTGCAGCCTACACCTTCGCTGCATCACCATCCCCAGCTCCACTAGCTTCACCACCATGATCCTTGCCACTGCCTCCAGCCTCGATCGTCAGGATCTCCTCAGCCTCCTCTTCATCATCAAGCTCAGCCAGCCTTGCCTTCCAGCCTTCCACATCCCAGGTGCTCCTATCGAAGTCGGGATCCTGAGCTTCCAAGGCCATCTGCAGCTTGGTTTTATACATCGCTATGGCAGCAGAGACTTTAGCATCCTGGGTGATCTCATGCTTCTCGTAATCAGCATTGATTAACACCTTGGCCGTCTCATTTTTGGCATTCTGGAGGTCTTTTTGGAGGTCGACAATCTTGAGATCCTTGAGCAGTGCAACCTGTAGGAGGTCGGCAATCTTCCTATCCTGATCCTCAACGTTCCCCACATAATCTTCAATCTCAGCAAATTTCTGCAAAGGAAATAAAGAACAGTTCAAGACCAGGTGATCCTCAAATAAGCAGGATATATAAGCAGGGACAGTGATCCTTACATCTTTGAAGTACTCAAGGAATTGGTGGCGGATCAGAGATAGACCTTGCAGATCCTCAGCTTCAGAGGCTTTTCTTTTCTTGCCTCCCCTTCCTTTGGAGGGTGCCTTGGGGATCGAAGCAGTTGGGCTAGCAGGAATCTTTTTCTTGGTGGATCGCACGTTATCTAGATCGGTCACGCTGAACTTGGAGGCGGATTTTGAAGCTTTTCCAGCACCTGCACAATCAAAGCGAGATAAGTATCCTTATTCTATTTCCATTTAACTATTTACTTAAATCTTCAACTATGTAAAAACAGGATACTTACTTGACATGGTGACTGAGCCTGAGGATACCTCTTGTGGATCCTGGGTGATTGTCTTGAATGATCTTGTTTCAGGACTGAGTCTTCTAAAGGCAGCAAGCCTTTCTTTGGCAGCAGGAGACAGTATGAGGTGTGAGACGGTAACAGCTGCACAACAAAAAACAAAAGGGGTGTCAGTGATCCTTAAACAAAAAGAAGACTGTCTGGTGATCCTTCTTAGGATCCTCTATCCTACCATGGGTGGACCACTCCTTGGGTAGATCCTTTCCGTTTGGAATAGAGTCTCTTTCTGACGAAGAAGAAGCGTCGTTTCCAATTTGTATCATTTTTGGTAGCTTTGAAAATGGGGTGTTCTTCACCAGGTTTACGTTTGAACAAGTAACGGTGGGATCCAAAGGTAGTGAGATCATACATTTCGGCCAACTCCGACATTCCTAGGTCAATCCCCTCCTGCTCAATGATCCTCTCAAGGGTATACAAAACCCTCCAGATCATTGGCATAGCTTGGATATAAGAAATGCCGGTAAGAGAGAAGAAGGATTGGGTAAAGGCTGGAAAAGGATAAGTATAGCCTATAGTGAATGGGGTAACAGGAAAAGCAATCCAAGTTTCAAAGACATGATCACTCAAAGTAGTGGGATCAAAGGATTTGAATATGGCGTTGGCTGGGAAGCAATACCAGATTCTATCGATCTGTGGATCAGTGAAACAACTGCGTTCTTTTATGGAATCTTTGATGATCCCTTGACTTTTCAGAGGGCTGTTCTTCTGGTGATCCTTAGCGGGAGAGTTCCGGAGCATCATTTTCAACGAGATGATGGTAAAAGAAGTAAAACAGAGTAAGAGAAGGAAGAAGATGAAGAGAGAATACCTGATTGATCTTCGGATGAGAATTTAAAGGGAGCTTCTCTTGGATTTAAATGCAAATTGACCCTATCTCTAACTCCTATTTATAATCATGATCTTGCAGGGTAGTCACTTCTGTGACATCAGGATTGCAACGGATAGTTCGATTCTAACGGCTATATATCCGTTAGTTTGTTGCGGATAAGATCGATAAAATACAACTCGTTTATTAACATAATTACTCCTTATATTTTGGGGGCAATTGTTAGGGGAGGATTTCTCAATGACCTGTGATCCTCAAGTGTTATCCTATTTGGTGATCCTTACTTCTGTGACAATTGGTGATCCTCAGAAGTATTTCAGGATCAGGATCATGGATCATCCTAAGGATCCTTATACTAACAATTGTTTATTTTGAATTCGTTATTGTTTTGCAGGAATAACAGCTTGGACTTGGTCTTGGCAACGTTCCTAAGGAATATTCCACGTTTATTCCGCACGTGCTTGACTGAAAATGGACGTTATGGAGTCGTGGGAAGACTTGCATGAATTGCGGGATGTTAGTTAGCATAGTTAACTTCTATTTTTAAAGGGGTAGCGAGCTATTATTAGAACACTTGGCTATTTTTGGCTACACACACACTCGTACAACTGCATTCATCAACTCACGGCAAAACACTTAGCTATTTTTATACGTTTCTGCACGATACACTATAGTGATCCTTGTACCTAGCTCGCTATCATTCAAAGTTGTAAAGATTTATTGTTTAATTTGAGTTGGTGATCGGTAGTTTCCATCACCCGAGGTTTTTTATGCCGGAGATCATTAATTGATCAAGGGCTTTTTCCTCGTATAAATCATTGTGTCACTTGTGCAATTCATTTCTGAGTGATCCTCATTGTTGTTTACCAATTCAAGCATCATACCCCGTAACAGAGAGTTTGGTTGCATTATCCTTGTCAAATTTTCGACCAAAACAATAACAACTTTGCAAAAGCTTAAACTTTGTGAAAATAGATGTTAACTGATTAACATCTTTAACTTATGATAAGTAATAAGTAAAAAATGAATGGAAATGAAAATGAAAGTAATGTGTTACCAAATGTAGAATCATATTTCCTTTGAGGATCCTGGATCCTTAATCAGAATACTGGTATCGCTGAGGATCCCTGATCCTTCTTACTTAAAGTATTTTTTGAGATGAACAACATTCCAAGCTCTTGGTAGGAGATCACCATCCATTGTTAACAAATGATATGCCCCCTTTCCTGATTCAGCTTCAATTAGATAGGGGTCTTCCCACTTTGGTGCTAGCTTGCCATCAGAAGGATTTGTAGTGTTCTGGAATGCTCTTCTTAGCACAAAATCACCAACTTGAAATCTTCTAATCCTGACATTCTTGTTGTATGCTCCAGCCATTCTTTGTTGATAACTGGCAATTTCCTTTTTCTGACTTTGAGCAAAAGCTTCTTCTTAGGATGCAGATGTTATGTTGGTTGGTGTAGAATATTACTGTGTCTTTGACAAGCATCACATTTCTTTGTGTATTCCACAGCATACATCTTCATGGTAGGCCAATAGTATCCTGTTCTAAGGATCCTTGAGAATAGTGCTCTGCCCCCGGTGTGGTTTCCACAGTCTCCTTTACTTTGAAAGCTTTAGGATTTTGTCCTGTAGGGATCTCTCCATGTTGTATATATCTTAGGATTGGAAGGATCCAAGATCCTGAATTCGACTGTGCAGGATCACCAGGTATGATTGCAGAATCCTCCATTATCTCCATGGCTACGTGATCCTCAATTGCAGGAGTTAAAACATGGGTGATGAGTATTTTTCACATCTTCTGGCATCTTTAGGAATGATCCAAGTTTAGTTAAAGCGTCAGCTTCTGTATTTTCTTCCCTGGGTACCTGCGGTAGACTGAAAAAAGCAAAAGAATCTGCCAGTTTCCTGACTATTTCTAAGTACTTGATTAGCCTTTCACATTTGACAGTGTAAGAACTGTTATAATGATTAGTAATTGATAGAGAATCTACATATACTTGAAGATACCTGATCCTCATATTATTAGCTAATTGCAAACCTGCTATCAAGGCCTCATACTCTGCCTCATGATTAGTGGTTTGGAATTCACATGCAATGGATTGGGGTATAATGTCCCCCTGTGGCGATTTTAGTAGTGTGCTTTGTCCAGTTCCTTTAACATTTGAAGCTCCATCCGTGAAGAGTGTCCAAGGATCCTTGGTCTTCTCAAGTTGTTGAACTTCTAATTCAGCTTCCCTTTGTAGATCACTACTGAAATCAACCACAAAGTCAGCTAAAGCTTCAGACTTGATGACAGTCCTAGGTTCATACTTAATGTCATATGCATTAAGCTTGACTATCCACTTTGCCATTCTACCTGCCATTTCAGTTTTCCTGAGAACATTCTTGATAGAAAGGTTAGTTTTCACAATAATGGTGTGAGTTTCTAAATAATGTCTATGTTTAGCAGAAGCCATAATTAAATCAAGAATTAATTTCTCTAAATGAGAATACCTGGCCTCAGCATCAAGTAGAATTTTGCTTACATAGTATACCGGATGTTGAGAGCCTTCATGATCCTTAACTAGGATCACACTTACTGCTTTAGCTGAAATAGCTAAGTATAAGGATAACGATTCTCCATTTTCTAGTTTCATCAGGGCTGGTGCTGAGGATAGATAATCCTTAAGAACCTTAAGTGCAGCTTCATGCTTATCAGTCCACTCAAACTTGTCTTGAGCAATTTTTCTACCTCTTCTTGGATAATGGCATTCCTTTCAAGTGCAAACTTTCTCCTGTCATATCTTCATGTTTCCAAGCGAAGGTAGATTTTCTTCTTTCCAAGAAGGATACTAAATCCTGCTCAATACTGTCTAGGATCCCAGATCCTATAAAAATTTTAGACTCAGGATCCTCTGGGTTCAACATAATATCCTTGACGTCTTGCTCTCTTGCCTCCATGATGTCTTGCTCCTTGGAGACTGGCTTCATTGAAGAAGTGTAACAGTTCTTTGCCTCCTGCTGATCACTTTCTATCTTCACCATATCTCATAGAGTTGGGACCTTGACACATTGATGATATGTTGAGAGGGATTGCCTTCATATCGTGTATCCATGGCCTGCCAAAGATAACATTACAGCAAGATAAGCAATCAATAACATAGAATTTTTTTAACATAATTCACTCCCTCTATATAGATAGGAAGTTTGGTGTCCCCCAATGTAATCTTTGTCTCTCCACTGAATCCCACAAGGACAGATGATCTTTAGACAATATCGGATTCAAGGATGTCCATTCTATTGAGGACATCCAACTGGATTATGTTCATTGAGCTTTTCCTATCAATGAGAATCCTGCGAACAAAATGGTTAGATATAAATAATGTAATAACTACACCGTCGTGATGAGGATCCTGAATGTCCGCACAGTTATCCTCATCATATGATATCACTTTCTGCTGGGTAAGGACGGAGGTCCGAACAGGTCTGCCCCCATTCTCCATCTTTGTTTCCTTTGCACGTCTCTTAGCTGCTGAGAACCTCCGGAGATGAAATGGATGATTCAAGCATCGGATGGTGGAGGAGGAGCTTTTTCAGGAACTTTCTCAGGATACTTGATCCTTGACTTTTTCCTTCCGAGCAATTCCTTCAAGTATCCTTTGCTCAAAAGATAACCTATCTCCTTCCTTAATGCTATGCACTCATCTGTGAGATGACCAGAATCCCCATGGTAAGCACACCATTTCGATTTGTCTTTGGTGGCAGGCGGTTTGTCATTCTTCCTTGGCCACCTAACCTTGTCACCTAAACTCTGCATAGAAAGGATTAGTTCATTGATATCAGCAGAAGAACAATATTCAGAAATAGGAGGATAATCCTCATCATCTTCCTCTTGTTCCACAGCATACACATTCTGGTTATCAGATTTGTTGTAGGATCTGAACTTATTGTTCCTGAATGAGGATCCTTGCTTCTCTTGCTTTGAGGATCCTGCTAGCCTCTCCTGGATCCTTTTGTCATCCTCTAGCCGGATGAACCTAAGTGCCCGGGTTCTTACCTCGTCTAGGTTCCTGCATGGTGTCATAACAAGATCATCATAGAACATTGAATCCCTAAGCAAACCCATTTTAAAGGCTTCTAGAGCTGTAGCCATATCTAAGTTAGGGATTTCTAAGGATTCTTTACTGAATTTAATTATGTAATCTCTAAGTGATTCATTATGACATTGAGTTACCCTATATAAATCACTAGTTAATCGTTCAAATCTCCTACTGCATGAGAATTGGCTATTAAACAAATTAACTAGATTAGCAAATGAAGTAATAGAGTAAGGAGGAAGACTTAGCAGCCATTTTAACGTTGATCCGGTAAGTGTGGATCCAAAGCCCTTGCACAAGCAACTAGATTTGGTGTCTGAAACCTCTTCGGTATCTCTCCTGAATGATTCAAGTTTGGAATTCCAGATGTGAATCCATGTTGGTGGGATTCTGGCATAACCGAGGGACCAGAGGAAGCAATGGTCTGCATTGGTATGAAGTCTCCTAGATAAACATCTGAACTTCCGGGTTGCACACTCCTTAAGTATCCTTGATCCTGGAAGATGTTGGATCCTTGAAATGCTGTGAATGTAGGTCTTGGAGGATAATCCATGGATCCGGAAACCTGAGATGAGGATCCTTGAACCTGGAAGGAGGATCCTTGAACCTGAGAGGATCCTTGAACCTGAGAGGATCCTTGAACCTGAGAGGATCCTTGAACCTGAGAGGATCCTTGAACCTGAGAGGACCCTTGAACCTGAGAGGACCCTTGAACCTGAAAGGACCCTTGAACCTGAGAGGATCCTTGAACCTGAGAGGATCCTTGAACCTGAGAGGAGGATCCCTGAATTGGCTGCATCCCCATGCATCCTCCTAAACTGGTGAAGGATCCCTAATGCTGAAATAAGGATCCTGAAGGCTGGAAAGAGGATCCTCGAGCCTGAGACATTACCGATGATCCAGAACGCATTCCTATTGATGCACCCTGGTATTGGACATATGGAGCTGCAAAGTGCTGGGAAGTTATGACCGGAGTGTCGAAATTCAGCGACCTCGACATCAAAGGGGAGTGATCCTCTGCTGATTTTATCAATTTTGCGAAGGATCCTGCTATTAGTTTGGTCCTGCTGCTGCATGTGATCCTTAATCTGCAAAATCAAAGAATAAAGATCACTGTTAGTAAGTGTAGAGGAAGAAACAACAGTTGGTTTTGTGAAAACGGGGGTTGTCTTCTTCGGAGAATTCTCAGCATTCTTCTGGAATGTAGGGGGAAGAGGGTGCAACGGTGGAATGCCCTGCGATGAGGTAACCACCGACATGGAACTTGGCGTATTTTTTCCCTGAGAAGGCATGTGGTTGAAGGTAATGAACCGAAATGAATGAAATGAACAAAATTTCTTAGAATTGAAGCACCAATTGCCCCACGGTGGGCGCCAAACTGTTTTGGTCAAAAATCACACAGGGATAATGCAACCAAATCTGATTTTGTGAGGAATGATGCTTGGTTAATTGTATGAACGACAAGTATATGAAATCAACGATGAACACCGAGATTTATACGAGGAAAAAGCCCTTGATCTTTAGAAGATCTCCGGCATAAAAAACATCGGGTGATGGAAACTACCAATCACCAACTATATTGCAAAAACAATAGTGATCCTTGTACAACTTCGGAAGAAAACAAGCTCGATACAATGAATTGCTAGTATAAGTGTGTGTTTTTTGCTAAGTGTTTGCAGAGAATTCGTGTATTGTGTGTATTTTATGTGGTGTGCACGACTTGTGCCTCTAATGAGCTTGTTTCCCCTTAAAAAGATAAGAAAAAACAACTAACTAACTTCCCGAAAAAGGTGGAAGTCACCCATTACCACCACTAACGGTTATTTCTTCAATATGCACGTGCCTAAAAGCATATTCCACGAGATTCCAGCAAAGAAGTAGTCCACTGCGTCCATCATTTGCATCAAAACATTAAAAACGTGACAATTGTTAGAAAACATAAGTTCTGTTAAGGATCCTCGGACTCGTGATCCTCAGACTCGTGATCCTCATACTCTGGATCCTCAGACTCTCTGCATCATCCATTAAGGATCCGTGATCCATGCCCAGTCTCAGGATAGATAATCCTTAGCATAAAATTCATGCCCTAACAAAGTGTACCAACGTAACTACGATAATCGCACGAGCGGAGAAGGTGACGTCAAGAAAACGAAATGCCCTTTCCCGTACTATAAGTGTTGGGATCTACTACGAAAAAGTCCAAAGTGGGCGCTAGTAGGTACCATGACGTCTAGTAGTAGACGTCGAGCTAAACGGTCAAAAACATCATCCTCCGTTGACCCTGAAACACCGACATCGGATGCCCGCAATGTCGATCTAAATGAGGTGGTGGACGTTGACGAGGAACTTGAAGAAGAGTTGACCCGACCGCCCGGTAGAATAAAGGATAAGCGAACCGGGAAAAAAACGGTGGAGTGGTCTTCCGATCTCGAGTTGAAGGAAGATTTCGAGGAGATGAACCGTCGTCTCCAAGACATTCGCGACCTCGGCCACCAACGTTATGAGATTATGAAAGAACGAGTGGCCGAAACCAAAAAGTTTAACGAGATGCAAGAGGCGAGACAAATGGAAAAGGACATTGAGTTTTTGTCCAAACCGATCAACCACCTCCAAGGCGACGCGTTGATCCTTGCGCAAATGCATCGCCAAAAAATTCGGGAAAAATATGGATTCTAGATCATCTTCTTTTTTTTAACTTTATTTTTTTTCGGTTTTTTTGTATTCTGTTTTTTTTTTTTTGGTTTTTTTTTTTATTTCAAGTAGTGTATTTTTTTTTTTTAAATTAATGAAGATTTTTATGTTTTAAATTAAAAAAATAATTGTGAGATGATTGCATGGGCGTTATTGGGCATTATTCCCACTACGACACTTTTGCAATAACCTCCGATAATGCCCCATGCTGACTGGACTGTCACATGTCGCAAAACGCCCCATGGTGGGGGCATTCTTGAGCTAAACCACTACACATGGTCTTAGTACGGGCATATTACAATTTTCGGACAAGTGTTTTTTTTTTTTTTTTTTTTTTTTTTTTTTTTTTGGAATAAACAAAAATAAACCAAATTGATACTTGGATGACGTTTTTGTTTTATTATTTGGTTTACCTTGGTGAAATATTTTTTAATACATGGATGACCTCGGTTTACCTTAGTGAAATATTTTTTAATACATGGATGACCTCAGATTCTCTAAAACTTTTTTTTTTATTATTTGGTTTATCTTAGTGTAAAATATTTAATACTTGGATATTTTTTTTTATTATTTGTCATCACTGTATACTTTGAAAATTCTGCAAAACACTCAACATGCTGTAAGCTTGTTATAAGGAAGAGAATAGGGGGTTCTTTTTGTAACCACCATCCGGCGTGAGAATAAGTAATTTGTTTTGAGGATAAAAGTGTGTGTATAGTAAGAGAGTGAGAGAGAGGGAATCCTTAAACCTGGAGGTGAAGTCCTCTATTTATAGCCGGAGAATAGTAGAGGAGGAGACCTGCCAGCTAGCCGGTGCCTGCCAGCTGTCCGACCAGGAGAAATATCATTTCTATCCCCTTTGACGTTGTCAGTTGCTGAAGTGACGTGGCGCACGGTTATTCGCTCCAACTGGGCACCCGCTTGTACTGGTTGTCGTCCTCTCCTCCTAGGATCTTTCAAACGTGCTGGCGTCTCGGTATTTGTGCCACATGTTGTCCTTTTTGTCTGCAGGAGCATATTTCGTGTCACCATGTGGCTTCTTCCAGAAGCTTCTAGAACCTTCTGGATGAAGTTCGTGTGACGGGGACGCCAACATGGAGTGGTGTGCTCCCTTTGACATGTGTTCACTTGTGATTTGGGATCATATCCCTTCAATAACAAAAAAAAATAGTTAATAATAAAAAAAGTTAATAATTAATAAAACATACAATAAAAACCATAGTACATAACAAAAAATTAGTTAATAATAAAAAAAAAATACAAGAAAGTGAAGATCATAATGAAATGTATGTATAAACCTAAATGTAAAGATCAATAATTCGAGAGAAATAAGAAAACTTTCATGATTAGCTTTCAAGGTCTTTAATGTTATTACTATTCCACCTTATGATTATATTAGACTAATAGACTAATAAATGGAAATGAAAGATTCAACAAAGATTCTACTACTAACCAAAATACACGTCAACTTGTTTAATCCCGTAATCAAGATTTTACTATGAATCTCCAAAAGTTAACTTCATTAAATTAAGGGCCGTTTGGTAATTTTTGAATGGTTAAGTGCTGAACTAGTAAGATGTCTGAACCATTAAGTGTTGAACTATTAAGAGCCAATATAATGCTTAACCGTTCAGAGACAAATGTTTGACCATTTTAGATTAGAGGTCTTAACCATTCAGACTCAGCATAATTCTTAACCATTCAGAGGTAAATGTCTGAACCATTCAGACATCTGCTCGCGAAACAAACAGTCTGAACCATTAAGTGCTGAACCAGTAAAAGGTTTGAATCATTATGAGCCCCATTAAGAGGTAAACAAACAACTTCTAAATCAAGATTGAAATATTGTACTAGGATGTCCCAAATCTTTTACTCTAGTCCTAATATTAGTGTTATATTATCCTTGAAGAAATCTTTAACAATTGTTAGCCTTATTACATTGACACAGGATTTCTCTTTAGTCTTTACAACCTGACATGAGACTAAGTGAATAACTATTTGTTTCGAATGAGCAAGTGAGAGAGTATTGAGAATTTTGGTATTAGATTGCTAACCCTTTTCTTGTATCCGGTGAGGTAGTATTTACACCAGGACATCTTTGGACTCTTCCATCAATGACAATGTAGCACGTGGTCTCAATATTGTTAATCCGTACTAATAGATACTATGTGCTAGACATACACACTGCTTTGTAAAGCCTGCCATTGCTCTACAATGTTCGTCGTTGGTAATAACGTCCACATCGTCCTTGTCAGTCATCAAGTCATGCCACACCTTTCGTTAGGCTACCATGACGCACATATCCTTAGATCCTAACTTTGGAGATGTTTATACGATCCAAAACATAAACCATACATCCTAACTCAAAGTAAACTTTCATATCATATATTATGAAAGAATTGAAATCATACGCTTCAGACGTAATAATGGAAAGCTGGACCTCATGATTCTCTACACATTGTTCCAAATCTCTTAGATGTGTTTAAAAAAGATTTAAACAACATAGTTAACTAACTAAAGTAACTAAAATTAGAAAATTAGAGTATCTCAACTAAAAAATCTAAAAGTTCAAAAACAAAAGGAGAAAAATAAACAAAATAGCCCAGAGATACAACAATGAAAAAGACAAAAACGTCAAAAGCAAAGCACACATCATAGAGTTGTTACCTAGTGGCCTCAGACTTGACTCGTTCTTCATTCAACTCAAACTCAACTCACCCCAGGAGGACAAGAAGAAGAAGAAATATCATCATCGTCGTCGTCGTCGGACGCACGCGCCACCGCCTCACCGTCGCACCACTCCGCCTCATATTCAAACATTCAAATCTACGCCGGTGCGTCTCATCTTTTCCTTCGTTTTATCTTCTATTTCACGCCTTATTAATTGCTTAAACTTGTAAACAAATCTCCGTCTCATTTGCAGTCATCTGAATAATCGAATTGAGCCGATTTGCAACTGTATGGAGGTAAATTGCTCAATTTTAACCCTAAGTAGACTATCTATATCTGTATCTTGTATCTAAATCATATGATTCAGTTTGTGTTCATCTGTACATATTCAGTTTCCGATTAACTTCAAATAGTTGCCTAGGGTTTTAGCGATTAAGCGTTACCTGCGTATGTTTTACGGACAGTTTTTATCTGATTCCGACGAAGTTGTAGATTGTTCCGGAACCTGATTCCTAGCTTGTAGATCACCTTAAGCTAACTGTTTTTGAGATAGGTAGTGATCGGGAGGCGATATTTCGTTTGTCCTAAAAGATGTTTGCTGGCTGAATTAGAGTCAACTCTGGCCGTTTTTGTTTTAACCGCCTTTGTTTAGACTATAAGATTGTGCTTTAACAATGCAGTTGTTGTCGCGGTCTTTTTATTTTTTGTAACTGCGTGTTTTATGCATATTTTGTTGTGTTTTAATAATGTCTAAGATCATAGATCATACATTGTTCGGTGACTCAGTTTTGTCAACTCGTGTTGTGTGCACTCTGGTATATGTTTGATGGTTCTTTAGACTTCTGTGTATGTTACTTTGTTTTATTAATACTTCATAATCGGATTAACTTTATACTGACAGTAACCAGTATATCTTTGTCTCTAAATCCTGAGGATGACCACTAGTGGTTTTATATAAGCATCTTTCTGTTGTCACCGTAGGATAATGTATTTTCCCACTTTTAAATCTGCACATGCTACATCTGACCGTTTGTGCTTTATCGCGGATTACCTCTATGTTCTTCAAGGTCCATACATCATCCTCTAAATTATTAAGTTTTAGCATAAGCTTGCCCTCTTTTAATCTTGTGCCCTGCAAAGGTGTACTAGATTTCTCAAGAGTCAAGAGTATGCCCTAAAGATGGTCCCTCATGGATCTTTTGTTGCTTAAATTTAGGTCCACTTTAGGCACCTAAACCTTCTAACTACCGCTCTTGTCACTCTGATACCTGAAATTACTTCCTTATGACTGCTAAATATCTTTCGTTACACAAGCAGGGAAGTGGAACTGCTTTATCTGTTGTGGTATACATCACACACTGAAGTGAAACCCTAATGTACATTACAACCCACTAGTTAGGACATCAAATTCTTATAGATACATATATATTGTTACATCAAGTAATTGATAACTGTTGCTTACTCTAATAGCAATCATCACTCTGCTATTAGCTTATGTGATGAAGATTCTAATTTTGCTTTGTATCCTAATTCTGCTATTAGATACATATCCTGTTATACATAATTTCTCTTTTAAGTGACTAAATTTAACATATAATTTTTTTTGGATTTATTTCTTTTAACATAAATCCGCAATTTGAAATAATTTAATTTAAAAAATTGGAATTATATCCTTAAAATATTCAGAGTTATCTATTCCATTTGTGTTACTTTGAAACCTGAAACTAAATATTGAAACAACAAAAAGGTGTCACACATTGTTGATACAAATTACATATTTTGTTAATCTATAGAAGAAACATATTTATGTGTCATGGGTATCAAATTATCAATTGTCATAAGAAAACATTAGGTTCTTAGCTTTTTATTTTATAAAGCTGTTACTGTTACTAACATTTTCTCTAATATTTACACACAAAAGTATTCTATATGAGTATATGTGATGACGAGACTGAAAATATTAGGGTTTAATTACTTCCTGTGATTACAATGGGGTTGTATAAAGCGTCTCTCATTTTGATATTACAAACAGTATTTTTTTCCTATTCTCACCAAACAGAAAAAAACTAGTTTTATGTTCTAATCAGTAATCACTAATGATCATAGTTTTTGGGTTTTTAATTGAACCGATAACATAAAAATAGAATCGGAGATGTGATTAAGCGAGTTCAAATTAGTAGTATTAATAAAGTCAGTTTATTGATGTGTATGATCTGAAAATAATAAGCCGTACCTTTGTTTCTATCTTCGGGTTGTTTTGCTAGTTGGACATAATCATGTATCATTTTTGTTTCTTTAGTGCTGTATTGATTCCAAATTGCTTCTAATTCTTTTAAAAAGATTGTACCCCCAGTTTTTTTTTTTTTTTTTTAAATCGTTGCAGTTAAGTTTCCTCCTTTAAGGATACATGCTGATTTATCCTCGGATTCACTTTGCTTTAGGTGAATGACTTGTATATCAAGCAAAGGGTGGTGCTAGTTTAAGTTTAGCTTGCAAGAACACATTAGGCATCAAATAGTGGTGCGGGTATTATGGATGTTGCTAATGGTGTCAACAACTCTGCTAGCCTAGCTTCTAAACAAAGACTCCGTTGGACCCATGAGCTTCATGAACGATTTGTCGATGCTGTCGCCCAACTGGGTGGCCCCGATCGTGAGTTTATCTTTATGTTCATTGCCTAAGCTTACATTTATTTGTTGCATTTGCTTCTTGCACTTTATTTCTTCGTGGGTTTGGATATAGTCTAAATGTCGTCGTTTTTTTATGACTCATCTGAAAGTAAGCTCTTAGACGCAAAAAAAAAAAAAAAAAAAAAAAAAAAACCGGAAAGAAACCTCACTCTTTTAAGTAAGAGTAATATGCCGTTTTCATCCCTGAGGTTTGGCTAGTTTTGCCAATTTATTCCAAAGGTTGGTTTTTTCGCATCTGGATCCAAAAGGTTTGTAAACTTGCCATTTTCATCTGGCTCGTTAACTCGATCCATTTTTCTCCGTTAAGTATGGGGTAATTTTGTCTTTTTTATCAACTTAAAGGGCAATTCAGTCCTTTTCACTTTATGCTAAATGCTTGTACATAAAGTGATAAAGTAAAAAAGGACCGAATTGCCCTTTAAGTTAACAAAAAAGAAAAAATTACCCCTGACTTAACGGAGAAAAATGAATGGAGTTAACGAGCCGGATGAAAATGGCAAGATTTCCAACCCTTTGGTTATAAATGCAGAAAAACAAACCTTTGGACGAAAGTCGCAAAACTGGCCATACCTCATGGACGAAAATCTCATTTTACTCTTTAAGTAATTACCAACTTACCACTATTATATGTTAATGACCAACTTATGTGTGAGTGGTGTACAGGGGCTACTCCAAAAGGTGTGCTTAGAGTCATGGGTGTTCAAGGTCTAACCATTTATCATGTGAAGAGCCATTTGCAGGTAGGCGACATTTTTATTATATATGCCGAGCGATGTTCGGACATGCTGTTGACTTGTATTATTTGAACAGAAATATCGGCTGGCAAAGTACCTCCCAGATTCCTCTTCTGAAGGTATTCCTAAAATAGCTAATTTTAATCTTCATTTGATAATTAAAATAGCGTAATTTAAAAGAAAATAAACACGTGCACTAATTTGTTTGCTCAAATTGCCAATGCAAGGAAAACCGTTCGACCAGAAAGAATCCGGTGGCATGCTTTCCAGTTTGGATGGGTCATCGTAAGTATATTTTATCATTCCTTGGTTTCAATTCTTAGATGTGATAATCCGTATGAGCATTTGTAGTTTAGAAATTAGCATCCTATAATTCATCATATTTTCACTGTTTCGTGAACACTTATAACTTTCTTAAATAAATTAAAAGGTTCACATCATTATTGCCTGTTAATATTTTTACATATGACGATTTTTGCTCCCTTGAGCCACCTCAACAAGTTTTGATGAGGTTAAAACTTTTTAAAAAAATATACATTATGTAGCAAGACAAAAGATAACTACGGAATAACAATTATATATGTTGTCATGGTTGTTAAAATCCCACCTAGCCTAGTCGCCGATTAATCGCTAGTCCCCGGTTCACTGAGTAATTTTCATGAAATCGGCCAATTAATCGCTAGGCGGTCAACAGTGGTCAAATCCGGTCCTGATCAGCCAAAGATCGATGGCCGCCTAGCAATTCCAGCCAAAACCTGTAAATTCCGGCAATTAATCCTATCTACTTCAACATATGGGTTGAAGGTGTTAAAACATGTCTACTTAGAAAAATTGCATATAAAAATGTGTGTATATACATATAAAACTGAAAATGACGTATAAAATCCCTACCGGCCGACTAGTGCCTTGCGATTCTTATAACACTGGTTGTGGCATTTGCGTATTAGTCTCTTCATTAAGTTGAAATGTATTTGTACTTTTCTTCTGCAGCGGGCTGCAGATTACGGAAGCGCTGAAACTGCAGATGGAAGTGCAAAAGCGACTGCACGAGCAGTTGGAGGTATTAAACTTTTGATATTCCGTATTATATACACCATATGGGGTTTTACAGTTTGGTTCAGCCGGTTTTGACTAAAACTTTGGCCGAACCGCTAACTACAGTTTCAAAAAACAGCAAGCCAAACCGGGTGAAACGGTTTGAACCTGTTTCTAAATTATGGTTTTGTTCAAAATCATTAGTTTGTATAATTTTTTTTTAAATACGATAGAGATGGTTCATGAATATTTATATACAACTGCATATTCCAATAATGAAAAAATATTCAATAATAAAGGTTTCAACTTTCAAGCCCGTTAAACCCGGTTTTTCAAACTATGAACCAAATAGTATATGCATATGGTCATTTTGCTCGTCTTAGGTGTCAAATAGTATTACGTTTATGTTACAAAAGAGGCTGATCTATAAAGTAACTCTCGCAATGAAAATCGAACAACAGGTACAAAGGCAGCTTCAGTTACGGATAGAAGCCCAAGGGAAGTACTTGAAGAAGATCATTGAAGAGCAACAGAAGCTGAATGGAGCTGCATCTGAAGACAATTGTCAAGATCCACCATCTATCATCGAAAACTCAACAAAGATCAACAACATTTCTGTTGACATGATAGGTGAACCCTTGACACCAGACTCAGGTTCACCAGAACGGTCCATGAAAAAGCAACGGTTGAGCATGCACGAGATGCTAGAGTCGAGCATAAGGCCACCATTCCAGTAGCAATAACTGAATTCATCTGGGATGTCGGCGGGCGGTTACTTGACAATGAATCATGGTTTGTTTTGTTGTACCCCTGTGCAGATTACAGGAATATATATTTGATTAGTAGATTCATAGGGTGTGGTAAGATTGAAAAACTCTTTAACTAGTATGCTGAAGTTAGATGATGATGATATTAATGTATTTGTTGTTTGTCGGTATCTTCAACCGCACGTTACTCGCTATATTCAATATCAATGTAAAACACAGAGCTCATGTTCTAGATTATAGATACAGTGTCCAACCTTGTCAAAAATAGTTGTGCTAATGTCGTTCGCTGTTTTAGTAAGAGTTGATATCTAAGAACTGAATTCGTTTGAGAAGATTATGAAAGATGTAATTCTTAAATGTCTTAGACTTTATTCAATTGATTGAGCAATCAACAACCCCCAACCCCCCCCCCCCCCCCCCCCCCCTTCTATGATATTTGCTCTTGTTACTGTCTGTGATTATTTAGCCTTGGTAGATACCAACTGTTCTATCAAAAAGGTAAAGTTTTTTTTTTAGCCTAAGGGCGAAATTCACCACATCGGCGAAATTGTCATCTAGACAATTTTAATTATATACGTTTGTGCATCAATCACTTGTACATTATTATTCACAACTTAGTTTTGTGTAAAACTTATATGCAAACGTGGATAAAAATTTGTATCTCACAACGAATAATCAGAATTTTGTAAGCAGTTGACTAGGCACGGTTAACCACAATGGTTATTGTTATTATATAATGTTAATTATTTTTCAAGGGAATTGTTAAACAACAAATAATTAAACACAAAATGTTGGGTAATAAATTGTGTCTAATGTCTTAAAACGTGTGTGATAAGAAGATGTAACGTATAGTATAACTAAAGAAAAATATGAGAAGATATCTAAGTTGTATATCTATGACAACTATAAGACCATGGGGTGCGTAGGCGCCACGTCACATTGGATGGAGGATCATCCTTTGGGGACTACCAAGGGTGTTGAGGGCTACCCAACTTATAATAAAAACCAATATAATAAAGGAGAGAGAGGGAGCACAAACCAATCAGCTGGCTCGTCTCCAACGGCCTGGTGGTGCCGTTTGCGCCGCGACGAGGGGGAGGGGGGCGGTGTGGGCGACGAGAAGAGACGGGGTGGGGACGACCCACACACCCCATGGTCTAATAGGCTGTCAAGGATGGACCTAACACTTTTTAATGTACGGACCTAATACTTAGAGGTGCATAAGAAAACTGGAACCAGATCCGTACCCGGCCCTGGAGTCGACCCTACCCTTAGGGTACACATAGGGCATACATTTGGACCTCAATACCCGGAATCAAAACCACGTAATACCCGATATATACCTGGAACTGGAACCGTTTCTATGTCCAAACCCAGGGTTTTTCTATACCTGAACATTTTAAGTTTCTAACATATATGCAGTTTTATGTTAGCATATTGATTTTTGAAGTTTTATGCAAAAAAAAAAAAAAAAAAAAAAAGACTTGGAATTAAAAAAAAAAATAGCAGCCCCAAAACACACAAAATCAGCTTTCTGGACCGAGTTTTCCATATCTGAAAATAGGGTATTATCCATACCTAATTCTTGAAGAATCGGTTCCATACCTGACCAACTGGGTGAGGTATGGTTTTTTTGGAGTGTAACTGGAAGTCTGGAACCGGATCTGACCCGGTTATTTTCAATACCTAATTTTTGATGTTTGAAAGCAATGCATCTAATCATACATGTTGATTTGTGATGTTTGAAAGCTGATGCTTGCACACCTGTAAATACAGAATTTTGTTGTACTTTTGGAGGGAACGACTGTTAGTCTTCAATTTTAAATTTCATGTACTTTTAGCGGTAGTACCTTCATGTTCCAGAAAAAATGTGTGATTAGATGCATTGCTGTTGAACTGAAAATAGGGTCCAGTTCTTGAAGAATTGGTTCCATACCCACCTGGAACCTGGTAAGGTACGTTTTTTTTTGGAGTGTACCTAGAAGTCTGGAACCAGATCCGACCCGGTTATTTTCAATACCTAATTTTTCCCATCATTTAAATACATAATCGGTTCCATATCTATAACCGGGTATTGAAAATACCCGACATGTGCAGCCTATTAACACTTATTGTTTGGTAAGTCGATAAACACCCATGGAGAGTTTCGTCCGTGCCCACATACTAGCATACTACCATGGATGGGGGCATGAGATTTGCACAATAAGCACAAGTTCGCAGGTTCGATTCCGATCCTAAGCGCCAATCGCCTTGCCGCTGATTTAACTCACATGTTGGGCCTGGGGCGGCCTGGTGTGGGCTGGTTAGCATGTCCGGACATACATGTTTGCACAATACTACCATGGATGGACTTTGATTTTCCACTCATTTGTGATCTTATTGATAAATAAGCATGTCTAAATATATATACATAGTTGTATGATAAGTACACTGTATTAGTGATATTTAAAATCTTATGTTACATGTTACAATGTGTATACTTTTACGCATATGTTATGACTTGTATAGTATTACTTTTCCTAAATTGTTTAAAATCTGAGATTTCTTTAATAACAATGTCTTATATTGGGATGTTGATAAGACATCACATCCCTAGAAGACCGTCTGTACTAAGAGCAAGCTCAATAGACGTTTTTAGCATTCGTTTGTTGGCCCGTGGCCGTTTTTTTTTTCTTTCCTATTGGGTGATGTGTTTTTCGGCCTCATTTTTCACTCCTTGTTTTTCTGCAAAAACTAGTAAAACCGAGGGTATTCACTCAATTTCACTCCTGTGACTCTCTAATGGCATCATAATATGGAAAAATACCAACAAAAAAAATAGCATTATTTATATATGTTACTATATTAAAAAGAAAATTTATTCTCTTTGCATACAACCACCCACACGCACAAAAACCATTCCTTTCATCAGCACCCTGATTTATGGAGAACAAATGTGTCCTCTGCTATATTGTTTAAGATGAGGCAACTTGCATTAGATGTCCTCTTAAACTGCAATCTTCAATCTGCAATTAAAGTTTCATTAACATTTGCATCAGATTACTTGCTTGTCAAGTTTATTCTTCTTCAAGATGCTTGCTGCACAAGCAACAATGAGCAAGGTGTTAACTTACCTGTAATGTATGTGTCTTTACCAATAAATTTCCACATTCCTCAGCTAGTGCTTTTTCGACATCGATAACCGTTGCTAATTCCGACATTAAACTGTCCATCTCTTCAGCCTGCAGTGGACAAGATTCTTTAATCAGCTTCCAAATATCACACAAACAAAAGAAGCACACATCATAAAGTCTCATAAGCCCAATGAAAATTGTTTTGGATGGGCTGGGTCCAAACGACTAAAAAGGCCAAGTAGACACACAAGTCTCATTTGCAGGTCATGGTGCATAGGGGCGGCAATTGTGTTGGGTTGACAGGTTGAATTGACGAACTTGAACAAGACACCCATATATTTGTTTGTGTTAAAGACATCAACCCTAACCCAAACACACTTAGAGTCACGTAACCCGAACACGATATTGTAACCCATTTATCTAAATGACGGGTTGGTTGGGTTGGGTTGTAAACAGGCTGGCAGGTTTTAATCAAGTTACAGGTTGGCGGGTTGTGAATGGGCTGTAAGTAAAACAATGGGTGAACGGGTCGTAAACAGTTTGGCCTGAATAGCATCATATTTCACACCTATAATGATTTAGACACAACATTTGCAGGTCATGGTGACACATGTGGTTCAAGAACATTCAACATCATGCCTGTATCATTTACCTTAGGCAAAAACATTTGCATTTGGTGAGCTATCATATCTGCAGTTTTGACCGCTGAATCCAGAGCCTCTGCTACATCTTTTACATTAACCTGCCACAAAATCCCATCTTGATCAAAACCACAAAACTTACAGGTAATAATAACTATCACAAGGTAATAACTAAACATCCTTACCTGAACGTTCCCGCTAATAGGGAGCCGGAGCAAGGAGTTAGTTAAAGCAGTTATGGCTCCGTCTAAGGACCTTGTGTAATCTTCCTCCACAGCAGACCAATCATCAAGATAAGGCATCTAAATCATCCCACAGAAAAAAAAAAAAAAAAAAAAAAAAAAAAAAAAACTAAAAAGTCAGATCCAGAGAGCGTACGCGTTACCAAAAGTCAGAACTATAGCCTTTTTCATATGTAAACAAAAACAATCTATCAGATAACAATGCCTTACCTGAGTATCAAGAACAGTCGAAAGAGCTTTTGTTCGTTGCAGTAGTTGAAGTTCAGCTTGCTTCTTCTTCACATTATCGCGCAAATGAGATATATCAGCTCCAAGAGAAAACAATTGACTCTACATAGATTAAACAAACAGTAATTAGAATGCCATTTAAAACACTTTTCCAATATTCACAATGCAATCAAATAAGCCCTTTATGGTTCCTATCTAACACAAGCACATAATGTAACCACAAATAGTTATTTACAAAAACAATAAGCATTAACAAACCTCCATTTGTGTTGTCTGAGCATTCATAGAGACTTGTGCTTTAGCATTTGCAAACCTCCACTGCAAATAATGATTATGAAGCAGTTTCAAAGAATAAACATCTTGTTGAGAAGACTGAGGCTTCTTCCCCTTCTTAGATTCAACTCCAAGTTTACTACTGGCCGGTTGCGGTGGCCTGCATAGACTCCTCTCTATGCTTTGGAAAGTATTAAGACACGCGGAGTTTGGCAAATTAAGCGATCTGCTACAAAGAGAAGGCGTAGATAACGATGAAGATAACGACGAAGACAACAACGATGATGACGCTGTTTGAGAATTCGCACCGGTGACAATACTGCCACTACTACTCCGAACCAGGGATCTGGTGGATGATGTGTTTTCATCCGTCACGGACACACTCGTATCAGAAGGTAGTGTTGTTGTGCGGCGACAGGCGATAGGCGAATTAGGGCACGAACCGCCTTGAACTGAATCACATTCTGATTGCGATTGCGATTCGTTATTAGCAGACGAAAACGACAATCCAGTCAATTGAAGCAGCTTTGCAGCATCTGTAACCGAAGAACTCGATGAATTCGATTGATTGGATTGCCGCTGCTGCGGTAACCTAAACCTAGATGGAACAATCCGATCACTCGGAGTATCAGGTCTCGAAGATTTACTCGTTCTTACAGTCGACGATTTCGGGATCTGAATCTGATCTCCAAATCCGTTCTCTTTAAACAGCTTAACCACAGCACGTTGTCTCCTCTGATTCGATTCCGGTTTCGCAAACTGAAACGGTGTTTCCATGCTCCGTACAGTCTCCGGAATGTTCTCTTGCGAAGACGAAGAGAACGGTTCCGGAGTCTGGCTACGGAGCAACAACCGTCGCTGCGAAGGCGACGGTTTTGACACTCGGTCCGGCGCTGGAGTGGTGACCGAGTGTTTCGGTGATTTCATTGTGAGAGAGTGTAGATCTCCGGCGGATGAGATTGGAGAGGGGGCTGGAGACATGAATCTGGAGGCGACTTGTTTGACTCTAGGGCGGCGGTTAGGGTGAGGTAGCGGAGGAGCTCCGCCGTGGTCCGCTGATGGAGCTGCCGCAACGGAATTAGTCATCTCCGGCGACGATTATTGAAAATTGTGAGGGGGTTTGGAGGATGAGTTGTGTTGGGAATCGGAAAGGGAAGATGAAGGAAACTAGCCGTTACTGAGGTCCTTTTTGAATTTGGGGGTGTAACGGTACAAGACTATTATTATATATATATTTTTTTTGTTTAGAAACGGTTTAAAAGTGTATTAATTTATTTAATGCGGCGTTACATTTTTTTGTATTTTTTTATTGTTAGTTTTGTCATGTATTTTAATTTTGAAATTAAAATTTAGTAAATGATGACCATCAAAGTGAATTTGATGAAATAGTTAGTGTAAAAGTGAATGGGTTATACAAAAAAAGATTGGGAAGTACAACAATGATAACGATAGTTGTTTAAACGCAAGACTTCTAAATTATTATAGATTAAAGAACATAAAATTATATTCTATTTAAAACACTCATCAAAAGAATATAATAAGATTTTTTTTTTACATATTTACCTTTTTTTTATATATTTATATAATCTTAAATACAAAGGTCGGTGACCCGACCAAATGACATACATGCCCCTCATTTGTCTTATTTACCTAACCTTTATCTTTTCTTTTGAAAGTTCGATATTTTCTTTAATATTTTGCTGGCTTCTCCTCTTTTTGCCAGACACATGTCTTTCACAAATCTCCAGACACACACAGTTCTTCTTTGTTTCCTCACATTTGCACGCCATGGATCTTCAAGATGGTCTCTTCTTTGCGAGTTTTCGTAAATGAGAGATAGATTCTCCCAACATCATTCTCTTTCTCTGGCTCCTTCACCGCCCTTCATTATATACACACACTTCACTCATCATCATCATCATCATCATCTACGGTTTCGCCACGTGATAAAGAGAGAGATAGAGAAAAGAACGGGGGTGTCGATGGGGTGGGGTGGCCCGTGGCAGGATCCCGGAGACCATGCGCCGACCGCCTGATGCACTCCGATCTGTGTGGTGTTCTGACCAACGGCCCTATCGGCGGCTAGGGTTCCGCCCTGTTAACAAGCGGTGACGACGCTGTTGATATTGGTGTAGAAGTCTCTCTCTAGAGGTTCCCCTGTTCCGATGAGTTTCCTTCTCTCTTTGTTGAGGGTTTAAACCGGCGAGGATGGTGAGACCGAGCCGTGTTTTGTTGGCGACCGCCTTTTGCATCGACTATGAAGATCTGAGTTGATCACGAATGTGGGCATGATGCCACAAATCGATGTATAATTTTGACTTTATAAGTCAAAATATCTGTTCGTGGCCGATGATATACCTCAGATGTCAAAAACCCCTGTGTTCGATCAGTTTGCTACATGTAAAGCTGCTCTGTTTGTCCGATATTAATCTTGTCGTTTGGGGATGAAAACACATTTGCGAATTAGGTGTTTACTGTTAAAAGTCTATTTGGGGTTTTTAATTAGACTCAATTTTGATACTTAAGAAAATCTTATATTAGTTAACTGGAAGTTTTCAACCACAATAGTTTGCAAATTTTATAATATTGTGTCTTACTTGATTTTGAGTTGCCATTCAAGTAAAAAATTGTCATCAGAATTCATGTCAATGGAAGGGTTGTTGTTAATTCCATATTACATTAGTCAAAAATTGGGAATCTTCTGTGAGTACCGCTGAAAGTCTTTCTTGAAGAACTATGTTGCAGTTTTTATTTTAATGCGTTAAGATTGGTGTGCATAACTATGGAGTTTTGATTGTTTATCAAATCTACAGGGGTTGATGATTTACATACGTGTGGATCACCATAGTCAAAAGATTTGGCCTATTTGCTATCAGTTTATGGACCACCTTGCAAACATCAAAGAATGAGTAATTCATACTTTGTTTTGTTAGTCGACATGTGTAGATAATTATTGTTTCTTTTTATTTTAGGGGCTATGATGATAACTTACTCTTTGTGCACTGTTCAGTGTTGGCATGTATTTGTCTGTGCTTTTACATCACAATCGGACTATGCAGCCATGGTGGTTTATCCTCTTCATTTTGAAGATGAGATATTCTGTGTCTTGGCGGGGCAGCCGACATGCTGTGGTGTTTAAGTGCTTGCATCACAATCAGACTATGCAGCCATGGCAGTTTATCCTCTTCATTTTAAAGATGAGGTATTCCGTATCTTGGCGGGGCATAAGCTTCACATATCTGAGCCTCATTGTTCCTTTGTTTTGTATGCTAACGGTCCTTTGTTGACATTGTCCTTTAATTTTTTCCCTACTTGAATAGTTTTTGCTTTATGCTTAGGTTGAATGCCTCTTCGTGTGATTTACTTTACTTTGACAAAGTGATTGGGCAATATACGCATGCTATGATGCTAGGAGATGGTCGCCTGATATCACATGGCAACCAGTAGGTTTGTAAAATGTTTTGGGTTTGTTTTCTTCTAGGTGAAATGCTCAAAAGGAACCACAAAACTCCACCAAATGTAAGTTAATTAATTATGTTTCAGATTCGTAGGATTCATAGATGTAAACTGTTCATACCAATCTATCACTGACTTGGTTATTAGTTGCTAAATCACACCAACATAATTTGAAATTAGTAGTCGAATAATTGTTTTTATTTCTTTGTTTGCTATTTTTTTAGGCTTTTCAAATTAACTTTAGTTTGTATTATTGTGTATTGAATCAGCTTGCAAAGCTAGGATGGGATCGCAGGTGTCACTTCAAGGTATTTTTTGGTTTATTTCTTTCAAAGTTAATTCACACGTTACGCGTGGCGCGCCACACATCAATGTCATCATCGTCGCGCGTGTGACGTGATGTCGCCGCCACAACGCGCGGCGCGGGTAAAAACCTAGTTTACCTAATAATACATTGATCAAATACATTATTTAAAAAAAAAGTAAGATGCATTTTTCTCTAGGAATGCCCTTTCCCCTAATTGGCTAGTTTTAATCAACTCCTCATGTTTGATTTCAATGATTTGGTGATTATGTCTTATACTTTTTTTTTAACGGCCGACATAAAATTTTATTATTAAACACTAGCGAGTCGCTAGCCACCAAACTTACAGAGTACAAAATCCAGTTACAACTAAATCCTTACACCATTAAGACATTTAACTAAATATATTATGTGACAACTGTCAAATTGCATGCATCCGTACGTTTAATTAATATTGATTTATGCTTAATGACTGTGCTTAATTACAACTGTTGATTAAACTGCTTTCTAATTTCTGATACATGCATACACATGCATCACATTCATACTGTCACTCCATTTATTACACACAAACCTTAGTGACAAACTTGATGCACAAAGCACAGTTAGCACAGTGAGCGGATAACCCAGAAAACATGCTGAATGCCAACACATAGGGAGACAGGACACTGCACTAGTAGGGAGTGTAGGGAAGTGAGGACCATAAAACTGCGTCACTAGGTGATAGTTAAAGTGCCGGGAAGTGCCTAAAACACACTTTGGGTGTAGAATTCTGCATTTTCAGCAAAAATTCAGCATTTAATATGCTAGTAATGTGCCAAAAAAATATGGCAGAATGGTCCTGTATGCTTTCCTAAGTGTCGGGAATTGAAAGGGTCACTAAAAGTTACATGAAGGACACTTTACGACATAACTTAGCACTTTAACGGAACAGTATCAAACCGAACAACCGGACATTACCCGGAACACAAAAATATTGTGAAACACATTGTTTTTATTTTTCTAAGCTAGTTATGGTCCCCGAACACCCTAACACACTATATAACACATCATACACTTAAACACCTAATTATACACTTGAAATCTAACCATATAATTTAACCTACCATCACCACCCAACTAATACCCACCCCCCTTGATTATGGACGGTTACAAGCATGGTCCCACATCAAGATTATCTTTGATTTCATTAGATTGGTAAAAGATCTTGTTGTGTACTTGTGAGACACTTTATCTAAGGGTTAAAGGACTAGAATGGTTATAAATAAAGTAAGGAAGGAAGTAAGCAAGCTCATTCTCACACACACACACTAACACACACAAATCCATCTTCTTCCCTTGTTGTTCTCGGCCAAACATACCCACACTCAACCCACCATTTTAAAGTTTTGTTCTTCCATTCCCAAGAGATATTAAGGTGTAAGGAGCTAAGTTAGGAAGCTCGGAGCTTTCGGAAGTTGAAGGACCTTCACCGTTTGCTTTTATCCACTTGTTTTCTTCACTTGATCATCCCTAGCCTTGTGCTAGTAGTAAGAGTCTTGATCTTGCTTGTTTACTCCCATTTTAAGTGGTTAAAAGAAGAATCATAATGATAATCTTGAAGAACATGAGGAACCACAAGAATAAAGCATGAACATAAGCTTAAATCTTAAAGAAACTAAGTTATTTATGTGTTGTTTAGCTTGTTGATTGTTATTTATTCATGAATATGATATATATCATCATATGATCTTGCTAGATCATGGTTAAAAACATAATCTAGCAAGATGAGAGAATAGAAATGTTGTAGGATGATAAATCATCCACACATGAAACATGAATTTGGAAGAACAAAATTGTTTCTTGAAAAATAAAGATCAAAGTGGGTTAATAACCATATAGATCTAAAATTTATGAATGGTTTTCCAAAAGAACCAAGCTTGGAATATGAGTTTTAGTAGACTTGGTTCTTACATAAACAAATACTATTTTTAAGGGTTAAACAAGTGTAGAAACACTTGTGTAACAAAAAGACTACATAAAGAAGCATTTTTAGAAAAGGTGTTTGGAAGTTGTGAACACCCAACTTCTTTAAAAATGAAGTTTTTAAAGAAGTAAATACATTTTAAAGGATAACTAAACCCACTAAACACCCCACTAAGTTACTACGCGTTTTTATGAGAAACCAAGTTTATGTTGTTACGTAAAGTGCATTGTTTTTGCACTTGGTAAGTGTAATATTTGTTAGTGACTTGTTGATAGTTGTTTGGATGAATTTTTGAAAAGAAAATGATATGCTAAATAGCATGGATACCTCCGTTTACAAATAAAACTCTAGCGAAATTTTCTAAAATTCCAACACTTAGAAAATGTTTTTTTAAACAAATGCTTACGAATATATTTTTAACTTTGTCTTTCAAAATAAACTTTGCCATAGGTTTTGTTACAAAAATACAAAGTATCGGAGGTTGGTTTTTGTAAATAAAATGGGAAAATATATATTTAGAATATATATATTTTATACTTAAGACACTTGTGTGAATATTTGTATACCTTGTGGAATAGTTATATTATTTTAGGGTAAAATAATATAACTTAAAAATTTCCATGAACTTTTACAACACCAAAATAATACCAAAAATCACAAGGAATAAATATTTAAGTTACACACATAATATTGTGAAACCGAACACGAAAGCGTAACATATGAAATATTCCGGGATATACCATTACACTATATTTTTGGTAAATATTATTTTGAAAATGAAAGAAGTGAAATATGATTTCATAAATATTACCAAGTATATCATATTTTAGACAACGAGAAAATATATTATTTTTTAGAGATAAAAATATATTTTCCTAGTATATTTAGAAGATATATAATTTTTGAGAAAAATATATATTTTCTAGGACAATACATGATTGAACAAAATAAGTTTATATATATTTAAGTGAGAACTTGAAATATATGGTTTTGGAAATATATATTGGGAATATATTAACATATTTTTATTTGGAACAATACACCGAAATACGACGCCATTACTTGGCAAGATATACAAATACAAATACGAAAATACATGTATGAGATTCCCCCATACTTGGGAAGGAAAATACGAAGTTAAAATACTTGAGAAGTAGGAATATGAAATATTGTTTAACAATTATTCCAAAACTAAATATAATTATTATAACTTGGAATAATATCAGAAACGTAACTCAAAAACATAAATACTAAGACAAGGCACGACCCGTTCGTCTAATAGACGTTAGTACACTGTAGGTAGTCGTGTTGGCTGAGGAGACTTGGGTTACACATACTGAAGACGCAATATTGTGAGTTCATGTCCCCCTTTTCTCTTAACTGTTTTCAGTTTTATACTTCGGGGGTGAAATACATGTTACAACTATTACAGACATATTATACATGGTATGGTTAGCTTAAGGAGGGTTTACTACTAGATCATGTGAATGGGTAGGGCGATTAAGGCCATCAATCCTCGTTGTAGGACCGAGGGACATGAGTGATAGATCTATTCGGGTGTAGCGAGCCCCACCCATGAGTCCGCTGAGTGGGCCATGTGGTGACTATGTCTTCCAGCCGGAAGCCCGGTGCGAAATCTGCTAGGTTTGAGTCTTCCTGCATCACTTCACACATACCATTGGCTTTGCAACCCAGTGACGATCTCTTTTTCCTTATTGCTACATACCAGGGACTTACATACATACTTACAACATTTTCAAAGGTTTATTCATACACACAAACGAAAACATGAACTCGCTCAACTTTTGTTGATGCTTTTCAAACTACATGTATTTCAGGAAATTTTAATGGATCTGGCGGCCATTGGAAGTTTTTATGCTGCGTTAAGAATAAAGATGTCATCCATGGTCTTTGAGTTTGGACGGTGTGTCTTATTCCTGGACGACACATGTCTTCCAAACCTTGTATAACAACCCTCGGTAAAACCGACACTCTCATAATAGTTCTGACACCCTAATATATCTTAAAAAGTCTCAATGTGTCTTAATATGCACCCCGTATGTGAAAACCGAACCCAAATTAGAATATAATATATAAAATAAAATAAAAACAATAAATAATAAGTTGAAGCGGGCCGCATGGGACCTCACCTCAACTTAACGCGGGCCGCACGAGGATATATCTAGACTTCGCTTAAATCATTAGTTGACGCGGGCCGCGTACAAGTTCGTTTAAGTTTATGCGGGCTGCGAGCGTCCTAAAATCTGGCACAGCCCGGTGTGGCCACGTGTCCGATGCGTGGCGAGTCTATGCGATGACCGGGCCAAGCTACGCATTGACCGCATGTTGACGCGGGCCGCGTAAAGCCTGGCCTTATTTAACGCGGGCCGCGAGGAAGTTCGATTTCACAACTATAAATAGAACGCATCAGTTTCACTTTCCGATCGTTCAAATTTCTTTCTTTCTCTTAATTTCTGTAGTGGTGTTACTATACCCGGGCATTATACCCCCTAAAATAGCGAGGTTCTGCTACGATGTAAGTATTATAACCCCTGGAGACGTATTAGATACGCTGCCCGATTGATCTAGGGTTCCGTAACGGCTGTCGTGGTTCTGCCCGACGTAGTCGTTGGAATGCCGTCTCGGGGAGGGTATTACTAATGTTAAAATGGGTTATTATACTAACACACGTGCATTTATGTAAATTATAGATTATTCCTAGGAATTCACTACTGAAAACCCTAAAATAGCAATGTGAGTAATCTCCTTTTTGTTAATAGTTTTTACAAAACCTTAACCTTTTTACAATGCAATTTAGCAGTGATTGAGTCTTTGTAATTCTACAATTACTGCCGGTATGTTGGGGTTTTGTATACAAAATGTGAGTAACGTTACCATTGGACGAAGATTTAGCCAATGTGTAATATGACCCTCAGTCAGACTTGACACTACTGAATGAGTAATTGGGTAGATATAAACATTGTAATCGCCCTCAATACTGTTTAAATTAAATTAATAATTCTTGATTAAACTGAGATTCACTCACCAGTATTTTCCACTGACAAAACCTTTTTAAAACGCGTTTCAGGTAACACAATGTGAAAGCCAATTAGAAGCCAGCTGGACAGCACTGAAGGCTTGGAAAAGTGGCTATAAAAGTTACCTAAATATAAGAAAGCGTTTATTTCAATAAAAGTGGGATTTATCCCTGTAAATCAGTTTGTAATAAAAACTCGGGTTTTACCCGTGTGTTTAATATTATTAAACAAGGTGGTTTACTCTGATTTAATATTTCCTAACTACGGTCCTGATGAAAAATTCCGCTGCCAAATAAGTAATAACGTGATACCACCGCAACTGGCTCGCGGCCGCCCGATCCCGGGAACTAGGGACCGGGGGTTGTGACAGAAGGTGGTATCAGAGCCATGCCACTGATTCAGCCACAGAAGTGTTCTGCTGACATCAAAATTCACAGTATGTTAGGAAATAAATTATTGAAATACGTGCATAATTGTATTTACTTGCTATGTGTATCTGACTATTTGTTAGTTTACAGTATGAGCGACCAAGGACCTTCTGACGCCTATCGTCAACTGTCTGGTTCGCCTAGGAGCGAAGGCACCTCCTCTTCTCAGCCTGCCCTCTCGGGGTATTCTGCTGACACAGAAGAAGGAATCTTTGTGTTTAAGGCTCAGTCTGAAGAGCCATTTCCTCAGAAAAAGAGGGGATGGTTCAGTAGGGGAGCGCACGAGCGTAGGAAAAGAATGAAAAAGTTGCAGGAACAGCGAGTGTTAGCCGCAGCAAAAAGAGAGACTGATGCTTATAATCAGGACATGCTCAATAGGGGTATCGCTAATATCCATATTTTAGCAACCACTGCTGCAGACCCAAACCTGGAACAAATGCTAGCACCCCAACCACAAAATCCTGACCAACCCATGGAAGTAGAAAACCAGATAGAAATGCCTGATTACAACCCGGAGGAGATACCTAGGGTACCTGCACCAGATCCTCTAGACCCAAACAATTACGACCCCTGGTGGGACAATGTTAGGGACTACGTGCAACAAAACCCAATACAGGAAAACGTACCAATGCCCAACTTAGGAGCTTACCCAGGGTTAGATCCTCAAGATCCCTACAACATTAGTGATGCATATGTTAGGGAAATTTTAGAGAATCCATACCCGTACCAGGCCCCTATGCCTCCGTATCAGGAACCCGTACCCCAGTTTCCAAACCCAGTCCTAGAACCTGCACCCCCAATGAGTGCAGAAAATGTCCAAGAACTTAGGACTTTTGGGGAGGAAATTTTAGAAAGCAGTGATCGAATGCGACAGGTGGGAGAACGCCTCGTATGGAAATACGATGAGCGTAATATGGATTTTTGGATGAATCCATACCAGTGAATGTGATAACAGGAACGGTAGTAGTAATAATATAATATAATAAAATATATGTGTGAATGTGTTAGGAAAAAAAAAAAAAAACTACGGATGCCTACTATTAGTATTGTAGCTTTATATTTCAGTCAGTATTGTAATTTTAAATTTCAGTACTAGTGTGTAATGATGCATACTATACAAATAGAGTAAAAGTCGCAATGCTCGACGCTTTTGGTTAAAAGTGCGTGTCATGTGATTCGCTATATTCAAATATTTTTGTGATATTAATATTTGGTAAATGTTTAAAATTCAGATGGCCGACGAGGGAAATCAAGATAATCTGAATAACGATAACCAGAGTAACAATAACGTGGTTAATGAGAATCTAAACAACAATGAAAACCAAATGGATAATAATGCCGTTCAACATATAGTGGCACAAGGAATTATAGATGCAATGCCATTTATTATTCAAACAGTTCAAGAAGCAAATAATAAAAGTAAGCATAGCAGTAAACGACCCAGTGAACTGGAAAACAATGTGAACAATGGACCCGTACTTCAAGCGCCCATTCCCAAAAGAAGAAGAACCATGCCATATGGTTGTTCTTACAAGGAATTCTGGTCCTGTAAACCAATAGAATTCTCGGGCAATGAAGGACCCATTGCAGCCTTACGCTGGATAGAGAAAACTGAGGCTGTTCTAAAAATAATCAAATGTGCTGAAGAAGATAAGATAATGTTTGCTTCAAATCTGTTTAAAAACGCAGCCTTAGAATGGTGGAACACTATTTGTCCAGTCCAGAGGAAGTGATAGGGTTTATAACATGGAATGGGAGGAATTTAAAAACATGGTAGAAAGGAAATTCTGCCCTCCCAATGAGAAGGAACAGATAGCAAATAAGTTCCTAAATCTTAGAATGACCGGGGTAGACAGTAAGGGTTACACTACCACATTCTTTGAATATGCTAGGATAGTACCAACCCTTGCATCACCAGAACCTGTGTTAATCTCCCGTTATATCTGGGGATTAATTGGAGAGATTAGACATGTAGTCAAGGCAGCTAGACCCCAAACCATAGGAGAAGCTGTAGAACTAGCAAATACCTTGACTGATGAACTAGTGAGAACTAGAGAAGAAGATCAGAGGAGAAACTTATCCCAAAAGCTTACTCAAGAATTCCGTTCTAGGAATTTCAACCGTAGGAATGTAGGTTCTACGTCTGCACCTTATTGCAAGTATTGCAAAAGGAAGCATTCTGGAAAATGCCCCATACACTGCAATTTCTGCAAAATATCAGGTCACAAGGAAGAAGATTGCAGGAAGAAAGCCAATAGCAGGGTATGCTTCAACTGTGGGGAACCAGGTCACATCAAGCTAAACTGTCCAAAATTGACTCCAGCTGCAAACAACAAGAACCCTAAAAATGCTAGAGCATTCGTTCTAACTGCAGATGAAGCCAAGATAATTCCAGACGTCATTGCTGGTACGTTTTTAGTTAATGATATTTTTGCTAAAGTATTATTTGACTCTGGTGCAAACCAAAGTTTTATTAATACTTCGTTTTGCAAACTCCTAAACAAATCATTAACTAAACTACCACAAGAATGTCTAGTAGAAACCGCAAATGGAGAAACCGTTAGGATTTCTGAAATCTTGCAAGAAGCAAGAATAGAAATTTTTAATCAAACGTTTATTGCAAACCTTTACCCAATAAATCTGGCTGGATTTGATGTTGTGTTAGGTATGGATTGGTTAATAGCCAATAAAGCCAGTATTTTATGTGATAAAAAGATAATTCAAGTAAAATCACCAAGAGGTGAAAAGATCACAATTAAAGGAGATAAGCCATCTAGATCCACTAAATTCATCTCTGTGATGAAAACTGCAAGTTGTATAAGGAAAGGATCTATAGTGTATTTGATTTCTATAATCACTAAAACGAAAGGAAAAGAATTAAAAGACATTCCAGTAGTGTCCCAGTTTTCAGATGTTTTTCCAGAAGAATTGCCAGGACTACCACCAGACAGGGAAGTTGAATTCAGAATTCACCTGTTACCAGGGACAGCACCGATTGCCAAAGCACCTTATCGTTTGGCACCCGCTGAAATGCAAGAACTGAAGAAACAATTAGACGAATTGTTGGAGAAAGGATTTATACAGCCAAGCTCATCGCCATGGGGAGCACCGATTTTATTTGTCAAAAAGAAGGACGGATCAATGCAATTGTGCATTGACTACCGTGAATTGAACAAAGTCACGATTAAGAATCGGTATCCATTACCGAGAATCGATGATTTGTTTGATCAACTTCAAGGAGCTCGATTTTTCTCCAAAATCGATTTAAGATCAGGATATCATCAACTAAAGGTACAGGAAGAGGACATTCCTAAAACCGCATTCAGAACAAGGTATGGTCATTATGAATTTACTGTCATGCCATTTGGTTTAACCAATGCCCCAGCCGCATTTATGGACATGATGAACCGAATATGTAAGCCATATTTGGATAAATTCATAATTGTTTTCATAGATGATATTCTAATTTACTCTAAAAGTAAAGAAGAGCATGCAAAGCACTTGCACTTACTTTTAAGTTTATTGAGAAAGGAAAAACTTTATGCTAAGTTTTCAAAGTGTGAGTTTTGGTTAGAACAGGTACAATTTCTCGGACATTTAGTTAACCATGAAGGAATTCATGTAGATCCAACAAAAATCGAGGCAATTACCAAATGGAAAACCCCAGACTCACCAACTGAAGTTAGAAGTTTCTTAGGATTGGCCGGTTATTATAGAAGATTTATCCGAGATTTTTCTAGAATAGTCATTCCTTTAACTAAGTTAACCTGTAAATTTGTTAAGTTTGAATGGGGACCAAAACAAGAAGAAGCCTTTAGAATCCTTAAGCAAAGATTAACCCATACACCCATACTAGCATTACCAGAAGGAACTGAAGACTTTGTAGTCTTTTGTGACGCTTCTAAGTTAGGTTATGGATGCGTATTAATGCAACGTCAAAAGGTTATAGCTTATGCCTCTAGACAGCTTAAGAGTCATGAAGAAAATTATTCAACCCATGATTTGGAATTAGGAGCCATAATTTTTGCCCTTAAGATTTGGAGACATTATCTTTATGGTAGTAAGTTGACCATATTCACAGATCATAAGAGTTTAAGATATGTCTTCGGGCAAAAAGAATTGAATATGAGACAGAGACGCTGGATGGAGTTGCTTAGTGATTATGATTGTGATATCCAGTATCATGCAGGAAAAGCCAATGTGGTGGCTGATGCTTTAAGAAGAAAATATCACGAAAAGCCAAAAAGGGTACGTTCTCTTAAATTAAATCTACAAGTAGATTTAAACAATCAGATTAGAAAAGCACAAGAAACAGTAATCAAAGAGGATACTGAAAAATTAAAAGGAATGATTAAGGAATTAGAACAAGGAACAGATGGAATTTGGAGGTTCCATAAAAAGAGAATGTGGATACCTAAATTAGGAAATTTACGTCACCGTATATTAGAAGAAGCTCATAAGTCTAAATATACGATGCATCCAGGAAGTGATAAAATGTACCAGGATTTAAGGAAAAATTTCTGGTGGATAGGAATGAAAAAGGATGTAGCAGCTTATGTTTCTAAATGTTTAACTTGCTCACAAGTTAAAGCTGAACATCAGAAACCCTCAGGTTTGTTACAACAATTAGAAATACCAGTTTGGAAATGGGAATTGATAACAATGGAGTGTTACCAAATTGCCTAAAACAAGGAAAGGTAATGATACAATCTGGGTGATTGTAGATAGGTTAACCAAGTCAGCTCATTTCTTACCAATGAAGGAAACCTTTAGTATGGAACAATTAGCCAAATTATATGTAAATGAAATTGTTTCATTACATGGAATTCCTTTATCAATTGTTTCTGATAGGGATAGCCGTTTTACCTCTCATTTTTGGTCAAGTTTCCAAAAAGCAATGGGAACCAGGTTAAATCTAAGCACAGCTTATCATCCTCAAACAGATGGGCAAAGCGAAAGGACAATCCAGACAATGGAGGACATGCTTAGAGCTTGTGTAATTGATTTTGGTGGTAATTGGGACGAACACTTACCTTTAATAGAATTTTCTTACAATAACAGTTATCACACAAGTATCAATGCTGCACCATTCGAAGCACTTTATGGACGAAAGTGCAGAACCCCAGTCTGTTGGGCAGAAATTGGGGAAAAACAATTATCTGGACCCGAGATAGTACAGGAAACAACTGATAAAATCATTCAAGTCAAGGAACGACTGAAAACAGCACGTGATCGACAGAAGAACTACGCTGATAACAGACGCAAACCGTTAGAATTTCAGGTAGGAGACAAAGTATTGTTAAAAGTTTCACCCTGGAAAGGAGTAGTAAGATTCATCAAAAGAGGAAAGCTTAGTCCCAGGTATATTGGACCTTTCAAAATTCTTAAAAGAATAGGACATGTAGCCTATCAACTACAACTGCCAGAGGAAATGGCAGGAATACATGATGTATTTCATGTATCTAATCTCAAAAAGTGCTTAGCTGATGAATCACTTGTAGTACCTCTTCAAGATATAGAGGTTAATGAACAACTCAAATTTGTAGAGAGGCCTCTACAGATTGAAGATAGAAAAATTAAGAATCTCAAGCATAAGAGATTAGTTCTGGTCAAAGTAAAGTGGGACTCCAAAAGAGGACCTGAATACACATGGGAACTTGAATCAGAAATGCAAAAGAAATATCCACACTTGTTCTAGTAGATCTCGAGGACGAGCTCTAAAACAAGGTGGGGAGGATATAACAACCCTCGGTAAAACCGACACCCTCATAATAGTTCTGACACCCTAATATATCTTAAAAAGTCTCAATGTGTCTTAATATGCACCCCGTATGTGAAAACCGAACCCAAATTAGAATATAATATATAAAATAAAATAAAAACAATAAATAATAAGTTGAAGCGGGCTGCATGGGACCTCACCTCAACTTAACGCGGGCCGCGCGAGGATATATCTAGACTTCGCTTAAATCATTAGTTGACGCGGGCCGCGTACAAGTTCGTTTAAGTTTATGCGGGCCGCGAGCGTCCTAAAATCTGGCACAGCCCAGTGTGGCCACGTGTCCGATGCGTGGCGAGTCTATGCGATGACCGGGCCAAGCTACGCATTGACCTCATGTTGACGCGGGCCGCATAAAGCCTGGCCTTATTTAACGCGGGCCGCGAGGAAGTTCGATTTCACAACTATAAATAGAACGCATCAGTTTCACTTTCCGATCGTTCAAATTTCTTTCTTTCTCTTAATTTCTGTAGTGTTGTTACTATACCCGGGCATTATACCCCCTAAAATAGCGAGGTTCTGCTACGATGTAAGTATTATAACCCCTGGAGACGTATTAGATACGCTGCCCGATTGATCTAGGGTTCCGTAACGGCTGTCGTGGTTCTGCCCGACGTAGTCGTTGGAATGCCGTCTCGGGGAGGGTATTACTAATGTTAAAATGGGTTATTATACTAACACACGTGCATTTGTGTAAATTATAGATTATTCCCAGGAATTCACTACTGAAAACCCTAAAATAGCAATGTGAGTAATCTCCTTTTTGTTAACAGTTTTTACAAAACCTTAACCTTTTTACAATGCAATTTAGCAGTGATTGAGTCTTTGTAATTCTACAATTACTGCCGGTATGTTGGGGTTTTGTATACAAAATGTGAGTAACGTTACCATTGGACGAAGAGTTAGCCAATGTGTAATATGACCCTCAGTCAGACTTGACACTACTGAATGAGTAATTGGGTAGATATAAACATTGTAATCGCCCTCAATACTGTTTAAATTAAATTAATAATTCTTGATTAAACTGAGATTCACTCACCAGTATTTTCCACTGACAAAACCTTTTTAAAACGCGTTTCAGGTAACACAATGTGAAAGCCAATTAGAAGCCAGCTGGACAGCACTGAAGGCTTGGAAAAGTGGCTATAAAAGTTACCTAAATAAAAGAAAGCGTTTATTTCAATAAAAGTGGGATTTATCCCTGTAAATCAGTTTGTAATAAAAACTCGGGTTTTACCCGTGTGTTTAATATTATTAAACAAGGTGGTTTACTCTGATTTAATATTTCCTAACTACGGTCCTGATGAAAATTTCCGCTGCCAAATAAGTAATAACGTGATACCACCGCAACTGGCTCGCGGCCGCCCGATCCCGGGAACTAGGGACCGGGGGTTGTGACACCTTGGTATTATTCAATATCTTTTGATGAGTCCTTAATGAACTCACAAACAATTTGTATGATTTGTAAAACTAGAATTTGAAGTCTACGTTTTAAAACGATGTTGTTATATTTTAAAGTTATTTAATGGATGACAAACCTATGGTTTTATCATATAGTTGATGTTATGATTGAATGCAATGATATTAAGAAAGTCACACCATAATCACGCTTCTGCAAAAGTCAGGGTGTGACAGCTTAGTATCAGAGCTTCAATCGTAGCGAACTAGGATTCTTTCTCGAGTCTAGACTATGATCATTAGGGCTCTCACGAAAATGTTTTCACAACTTGTTTTTCATTGCATACACAAAACGTCCAGATCCAGGGAACAAACATTTTTTATAAACAAAGGGCACAAATACACATTTCAAAATTCATATTTATAATTCAGTCTTAGAGACTGAGGGAGGTTCAGTCTGAGAGGCTGAGGGAGGATCAGCCTTAGAGGCTGGGGATAATTAGTCTTAGAGACTGGGAGGATTGGTCTTAGAGACCAGGGAATTAGTCTTAGAGACTGGGAGTTGGTCTTAGAGACCAGGGAATTAGTCTTAGAGATTGGGAGTTGGTCTTAAAGACCAGGGAATTAGTCTTAGAGACTGGGAGTTGGTATTAGAGAGCAGGGAATTAGTCTTAGAGACTGGGAGTTGGTCTTAGAGACCAGGAATTAGTCTTAGAGACTGGGAAGGTTTGGTCTTAGAGGCCAGGGAGGTAGTCTTAGAGACTAGGGAGTTCAGTCTGAGAGGCTGGGTAGGATAGTCTGGGAAGACTAGGACGAATATGTGGATACATGATTACATTATGAAATGTCTTGGTTTGCAATATACAAAGTCTTAAAGATTGCTGTGAATATGCATGCTGTGAATATTATGTACCGGCACACACGTCACCTTCCTCAGGGAACGAATTGTCAGATGATGATGACCCTACGGCCACCGCCACAGATGATGAGACTATACCTGCGCCGGAGATATTTACGACAGACATTGAGAGTGACCCTGACATGCTGACCAAGGATGAGGACGATTTCCAACCGTCCGCGCTGCCAGACTTTGGTGATGAATTACCCTTGCTGATGGTTTCCTTGACGAGAATCTTCCTGTCATTCTTGATTCGGTCCACGACCACCTTACCATTTGGACACTTCGGTGGAGAGCACCTCCTGACTCCAATCCTAGACAATGCGCCTCCTGTGAACATTCTTCCGAAGGTTGGCTACTCAACGAATAATTGATGATGACATTGGCATATTATTGATGGTCCTTCTGATAACACCTATAATGATGGAAAGTTTGACGAGCACGTTGTTACTATTTTCATTTTTTGAGACCCCTGTTAACAAGCTATCCTCTGATTCTAGCATACAGTCAATTTCAGACTCCTTTGAGTCTGTGACATCTGCAGCCTTACAGACAGCCAGATTACAGTTTTCTACTATTGACGCAGACGACGATGACATGACTGCTGCACTATCACCTGCTCAAGGCACCACACCGTTACACGACCCAGAGCCTGCTCCTGGCTTCTGCACCTTTTGGGCATTGCACCCCTTATATCTGACCCAGTATCTGCACCTGACGATCTCCTTATTGGTTGAGACGTTTGATTTTTGCACCCACAACCGCTGATGTTGCTCATTTTCCCCTATGGAGACCGACGTCCATCGCGCTAGGCATGTTTATCGCTTTATCTTAGGACTTACCCGCACCCCGGAAAGGTACTCCAGGTCGGCACCCGCGTAACGATCCCTATTGCTACTGCAACATTTTCTACGACCCCACAGGCCGCACCGTTTGCTACATTCACTTCTACATCGCTGGGCGAGCCATTTCGATGGTTCCTATCATACACTATACTGATATTAGACCCTTACATTATGGAGGCTGCACACGGAATGAGTACTCCTGTAACATCAGCTACAGTTTGAGGATATAAATCGTAGAGTTTTGGAGTTTGAGCTGACACCACACCCTCCACCCTGCCTATTTCCAGTATACTTTGGTCCTCCACATTTGTCAGAGATTCCTTTTGAACTCTCGCCTGCTGCTATTACACCTTTCCCAGGTTTTTGATGCTCGAGCGGCAAATCAGTTAATTACTTCGACGAATATACAAGCTCGAGGAGGAATTCACGCATGTTAACAATTTACTTTTCTTTCCTCCTCCACCTCAGTCACCAGTATAGTTGGTTTCTGGATTATGCGGATTGCATTACATTTGGGTAAAGACACTAATGATAAGCCGGGATTGTGGAAACTTTTGAAGGCCACATCTGACTACGTAATTTTGATACACTAATATATTTAATGGACAAGGGTAGGGTGACCCTGTGTCCCTGTTGATATGATACATTTTGGAAGACAATACCATTATGGTCAGGGAATAATGAAGAAGCCAATCATCATTAAACATGCGACAATACTTTGTGACCAATAACCAACGAGCGCTCGGTCGCTATGTCTTCGTTAAAGCACGTTATTGATCTATATGTGCGTGCTATAATTATAATGCTACGTGCTTACTTGCTATGCTCTCATTAAACATAATTACCCAATTTACGTGGTTATGCTATTATTATGCTATTGCTTGACTGGTTGGTATGATGATCTATTATGTGTATGTACATATGACCTCTCACAACTATATGCACTCCCTGAACAATAAGACCTGACCTAAGCAATCTTCTTCTAGGAAGATGTCGATTCAAAGGAAGACCGATACCAACAACCCTTTGCCAACGGCATAGTCGGAACTACAGGAGCGCATCTCACAGGCCATTACGCCGCTCGAGGCCCTTCGCTCCGAACGCAGCAAAGGCTGCACCTACAAGCAGTTCTTGGAACACAAACCTCGGGAATTCGACGACACTGGGGGTGCCTTAGCCTTCGTGCGCTGGGTTGAGAAGACGGATTCTGTTTTACGATTGAGCAAATGTGCCCCAGAACATCAGGTCACGTACATAGCCGGACTATTTGTAGATGGGGCTCTGTCATGGTGGAATCTTTAGGTTCAGGCAATGGGTGAAACTGCTGTGAATGCTTTGACGTGGGACGAACTGAAAGAACTAATGCGTAAAAGATATTGCTCTAGGGCAAAAGTCCAGAAGTTGGAGACTGAACTGTGGAACTTGAGAATGGAAGGTCCAAAGATAGTTGAGTATGTACAGAGATTTGGCGAATTATCACAAGTTGCTTCACGGTTGGTGGAACCAGAATCTAGGAAGATCGAACGTTTCATCGAGGGACTGGCACCTCAGATTCTAAGCCTGGTAACAACATCTAAGCCTTCAACAATCATCGAAGCAATCGACATGAGCGTGGCGCTCACTGAAGAAGCGATTAGACAAGGAAAATTTTCCACTCCGGAAGAAAAGAATGAAACTCCCGTAGAGTCATCTGGGGATAACAAGAGAAAACTCGTAAATTTCAAGAAGGTTACTCGGGTGAGTAACGAGAAGAAGGCCAAAAAGGGAAAAGACTACATGGGTATCCTACCTAAGTGCGACAATTGTCTACGTTATCATGTCAGGCGATGTAAATATGGAAAATGTGATAACTGTGGTAAGAGGGGGCATCCCAAGGAGACTTGTAGGCAAAGTATTGAACGTGGAAATAAAGACCAAGATGATAGCGAGAATCACGGAGGAAACAACGACAACGACAAAGGCAGGACGAGTGACAAACAAAAACGTGCTCAAGGTTGTCTTAATTGTGGGAGCAAGAAACATTTCAGAAAATACTGCCCTAAGAAGAATCAGGCACAAGGATAAAAGCTCAATAGCAGAGCTAGGGGAGCACACCAGGAATCTAAGCGTGGATATCGGTATGCCTCATATTACTCAACGTTATGCATATGTGTTGCTAAATACTGTAGCAAATTTTAGCTTCGCATCTCTAGAGTTTGAGAGTATACATGGTTTAGTGGCAAGTAAGCTAGATAATCCGCACACGATAGTACTAGCTAATGGGAAACTAGTGGAAGTCAACGATGTAATTGGAAACAATAAGACAGAACCCGGAGAGCGTAAGTTTACACTTGATCTACTACCAGTTGAATTGGGAAGCTTCGACAAGGTAATTGGATGGATTGATTGTCAAGTGATCAAGCGGAGGTCGATATCCGCATCCCGATGCCGAACGGAGAAACAATCTCGACTCATGAAGCAGGATACGCCTTTACAAACTACAAATTGCTTGAAGGCACGAATGTTGTTTGCGAATAGGATGTGTTGTTTTCTTGACTCATGTCGAGGACAATGGAGTCAAAGGACCAAAACACGAAGATACTCCTGTGATAAGGGAATACCCTGAAGTCTTCCCCAAAGACTTGCCAGAATTATCTCCTCAACGACAAGTTGAATTTCGCATCAATTTGATTCCAGGCGCCGCGTCTGTAGTTAATGCACTCTAGAGACTTACACCTTCGGAAATGCAAGGATTGACAGTGTAGTTTCAGTAGTGGATAGAGAAGGAAGATAACAGACCAAAATTTCCGTTTTGGGTAACCCCAGTTCTGCTCGTCAAGAGAAAGGACGATGATTTTCAAATGAACATCAAACTACTAGGAGCCGGACGAGCTAGCCAACAAGAGTCAGCGACTCTTGCTAAGGATTGACGAACTACTTATTTGACTAACTGCGAGGATCCAACCAGTATTTCCCGATTGATCGATGATTAAGTAGCTGTAAATTCAGGAAGAAAATACACCGGGGAAATTGTGGGACAATAACTTGTTTTAAACGTGCACAGAAATGGTGTTTCCTACACGATGCACAGAACAATTTCACACCGAATGCGAAACTTTGAGAATCCTGAAAACTGGTACTTAGGAACCACATCTGTTAACCCAAGCAGACACCATTAACCTGACATATATGCCAGTTCCGTTGGCCAGACAGAAAGTACTTGAATTTCTTTTACTTCTAGCGAGTAATTGTTTGCATCTCCACTCCCCCTTAATGGTAGTTGCATCACGTTAATTTTCTTCGCTAAGAGCGAACACACATTTGCTTTGATGTTTGGTCATTTCTTCATTTTAGCAGATACTCATTATTCCTTTTCTTGGAAACTTATTTATCACACATGCACCATTTGCTACGCATGCGACTTCATTTCAAATAAACACTTCATTCAAGTTCAAATATTATGACACTAAATCTAAATACTGATTTGTGATTCGAGTGACCTACATTATTGTATTGACTCTTTTGCTAATAAGTCAGCACGCTTTCTTGAAACTTCATTTATTTCAAGTTACATTCATGGTTTATCTTTGTGACCATGCCGAGATTCCTTTGTTGATACGTACGTTTATTGCTGGGTTATGCTGGAACCAAGTTCAATTGCTTGAACTCATCCGTTTCGCATATTCAGTTTAAGACGTCATATGATGTATTGAGAGCATCATATTCAAATATTTTTGCAAAGATTCTTTCGTTTCGAGTCGTGGTAGACTTGGTTGATCTACGACTCCACTAAATCGTTTGATTGATTTCGATACCTTGCGGCGATACTTACACAGAATTGAAGCTTGTGCTAATTTAAGTTACACACCCTATATATACGGATTTAGTGGTTTATTGACTTGCTCTAGATCCGTTCCGTTTAACACGATTAAAACGGTCTCAACACAGTTATGTGTTAAGACAAACAGTACATAGATTCATTTCATAGCACAGTGTACCTCCTAACGATTCTTTCATTTTCAAACAAATGCCTTGCGGTACTTAATACTTTTCATCCTCGATCAAAAACAGTGGCTCTTTGGTGTTCCGTATTCAACTGAAAACTTTTTGACATTGTGAAAACCGAATCTTCATATGGTTTCAGCATACTTTTATTTGATTTCAGACACGGTGAACTTGTTCAGTCACCACTAAATTTGAATCTTGTCCCTGCGACACCTTGAGGTGTCATTGCGAATTTGTAGCTTGTGCTAATCACGGTCAATCGTTCCACACAAAACTACATATACTTTGGTTTGACTTGTCATTTAAACATTTCTGATGCAACTACGAATCAAGACAATGATACACCAGATTCGCTTGTATTTCATTCGGTGTACTTTCGAAATTTAAGAATGTCAACACACTAAACCTTACCATTCATTTATTCGGAAGTTGAGAGATCATTTTCACGTTACTATCACATTTGAGTTATTGATTTTGAATTCATATAGCGGATGCTATGGTTGGTGAAAAATCGTTGCATATTGCGATCGATCGTTTGAGAATCTTATTAATCAAACTCCTCTTTTGTGGAACCCCTGCTAGCTGGATTACACTAGATTATAAGTCAAATACATCTTGTACCTTTGACATCAAAGACTAAAAGCACATGCCTTTTAACCATAGGGTTCGGGATGTTATATATTCTTGGACTCACCTAATGTGAGTAAGGTTTGATTCGGTTTAGTGATTATCTACCTCGATATTATTCATATACATACACGTGTGACGAAACCATAAGGAGTTAAGGTAGTACAAATTTCGAGGACGAAATTTTCTTAACGGGGGGAGAATGTGACAACTGCCAAATTGCATGCATCCGTATGTTTAATTAATATTGATTTATGCTTAATGATTGTGCTTAATTACAACTGTTGATTAAACTGCTTTCTAATTTCTGATACATATATACACATGCATCACATTCATACTGTCACTCCATTTTTATTACACACAAACCTTAGTGACAAACTTGATGCACAAAGCACAGTTAGCACAATGAGCGGATAACCCAGAAAACATGCTGACAATGCCAGCACATAGACAGACAATGTTTTTGAGGCCAGTATGAGCCAGAGACAGGACACTACACTAGTAGGGAGTGTAGGGAAGTGAGGACCATAAAACTGCGTCACTAGGTGATAGTTAAAGTGCTGGGAAGTGCCTAAAACACACTTTGGGTGCAGAATTCTGCATTTTTAGCAAAAATTCAGCATTTAATATGCTAGTAATGTGCCAAAAAAAATATGGCAGAATGGTCTTGTATGCTTTCCTAAGTGTCGGGAATTGAAAGGGTCACTAAAAGTTACATGAAGGACACTGTACGACATAACTTAGCACTTTAACGGAACAGTATCAAACCGAACAACCGGACATTAACCGGAACATAAAAATATTGTTAAACACATTGTTTTTATTTTTCTAAGCTTCCACCCAACTAATACCCACCCCCCCTTGATTATGGACGGTTACAAGCATGGTCCCACATCAAGATTATCTTTGATTTCATTAGATTGGTAAAAGATCTTGTTGTGTACTTGTGAGACACTTTATCTAAGGGTTAAAGGACTAGAATGGTTATAAATAAAGTAAGGAAGGAAGTAAGCTCATTCTCACACACACACTAACACACACAAATCCATCTTCTTCCCCTGTTGTTCTCGGCCAAACATCCCACAATCAACCCACCATTTTAAAGTTTTGTTTTTCCATTCCCAAGAGATATTAAGGTGTAAGGAGCTAAGTTAGGAAGTTTGGAGCTTTCGGAAGTTGAAGGACCTTCACCGTTTGCTTTTATCCACTTGTTTTCTTCACTTGATCATCCCTAGCCTTGTGCTAGTGATAAGAGTCTTGATCTTGCTTGTTTACTCCCATTTTAAGTGGTTAAAAGAAGAATCATAATGATAATCTTGAAGAACATGAGGAACCACAAGAATAAAGCATGAACATAAGCTTAAATCTTAAAGAAACTAAGTTATTTATGTGTTGTTTAGCTTGTTGATTGTTATTTATTCATGAATATGATATAGATCATCATATGATCTTGCTAGATCATGGATAAAAACATAATCTAGCAAGATGAGAGAATAGAAATGTTGTAGGATGATAAATCATCCACACATGAAACATGAATTTGGAAGAACAAAATTGTTTCTTGAAAAATAAAGATCAAAGTGGGTTAATTACCATATAGATCTAAAATTTATGAATGGTTTTCCAAAAGAAGCAAGCTTGAAATATGAGTTTTAGTAGACTTGGTTCTTACATACACAAATACTATTTTTAAGGGTTAAACAAGTGTAGAAACACTTGTGTAACAAAAAGACTACATAAAGAAGCATTTTTAGAAAAGGTGTTTGGAAGTTGTGAACACCCAACTTCTTTAAAAATGAAGTTTTTAAAGAAGTAAATACATTTTAAAGGATAACTAAACCCACTAAACACCCCACTAAGTTACTACGCGTTTTTATGAGAAACCAAGTTCATGTTGTTATGTAAAGTGCATTGTTTTTGCACTTGGAAAGTGTAATATTGGTTAGTGACTTTTTGATGACTGTTTGGATGAATTTTTTAAAAGAAAATGATATGCTAAATAGCATGGATACCTCCGTTTACAAAGGAAACTCTGGCGAAATTTTCTAAAATTCCAACACTTAGAAAATATTTTTTTAAACAAATGCTTACGAATATATTTTTAACTTTGTCGTTCAAAATAAACTTTTCCATAGGTTTTTTTTACAAAAATACAAAGTATAGGAGGTTGGTTTTTGTAAATAAAATGGGAAAATATATATTTAGAATATATATTTTATACTTAAGACACTTGTGTGAATATTTGTATACCTTGTGGAATAGTTATATTATTTTAGGGTAAAATAATATAACTTACAAATTTCCATGAACTTTTACAACACCAAAATAATACCAAAAATCACAAGGAATAAATATTTAAGTTACACACATAATATTGTGAAACCGAACACGAAAGCGTAACATATGAAATATTCCGGGATATACCATTACACTATATTTTTGGTAAATATTATTTTGAAAATGAAAGAAGTGAAAATATGATTTCATAAATATTACCAAGTATATCATATTTTAGACAACGAGAAAATATATTATTTTTTAGAGATAAAAATATATTTTCCTAGTATATTTAGAAGATATATAATTTTTGAGAAAATATATATTTTCTAGGACAATACATGATTGAACAAAATAAGTTAATATATATTTAAGTGAGAACTTGAAATATATGGTTTTGGAAATATATATTGGGAATATATTAACATATTTTTATTTGGAACAATACACCGAAATACGACGCCATTACTTGGCAAGATATACAAATACAAATACGAAAATACATGTATGAGATACCCCCATCATTGGGAAGGAAAATACGAAGTTAAAATGCTTCAGAAGTAGGAATATGAAATATTGTTTAACAATTATTCCAAAACTAAATATAATTATTATAACTTGGAATAATATCAGAAACGTAACTCAAAAACATAAATACTAAGACAAGGCACGGCCCGTTCGTCTAATAGACGTTAGTACACTGTAGGTAGTCGTGTTGGCTGAGGAGACTTGGGTTACACATACTGAAGACACAATACTGTGAGTTCATGTCCCCCTTTTCTCTTAACTGTTTTCAGTTTTATACTTCGGGGGTGAAATACATGTTACAACTATTACAGACATATTATACATGGTATGGTTAGCTTAAGGAGGGTTTACTACTAGATCATGTGAATGGGTAGGGCGATTAAGGCCATCAATCCTCGTTGTAGGACCGAGGGACATGAGTGATAGATCTATTCGGGTGTAGCGAGCCCCACCCATGAGTCCGCTGAGTGGGCCATGTGGTGACTATGTCTTCCAGCCGGAAGCCCGGTGCGAAATCTGCCAGGTTTGAGTCTTCCTGCATCACTTCACACATACCATTGGCTTTGCAACCCAGTGGCGATCTCTTTTTCCTTATTGCTACATACCAGGGACTTACATACATACTTACAACATTTTCAAAGGTTTATTCATACACACAAACGAACACATGAACTCGCTCAACTTTTGTTGATGTTTTTCAAACTACATGTATTTCAGGAAATTTTAATGGATCTGGCGGCTGTTGGAAGTTTTTATGCTGCGTTAAGAATAAAGATGACATCCATGGTCTTTGAGTTTGGACGGTGTGTCTTATTCCCGGACGAGACATGTCTTCCAAACCTTGGTATTATTCAATATCTTTTGACGAGTCCTTAATGAACTCACAAACAATTTGTACGATTTGTAAAACTAGAATTTGAAGTCTATGTTTTAAAACGATGTTGTTATATTTTAAACTTATTTAATGGATGACAAACCTATGGTTTTATCATATAGTTGATGTTATGATTGAATGCAATGATATTAAGAAAGTCACACCATAATCACGCTTCCGCAAAAGTCAGGGTGTGACATATTAAAACTTCTCCAATTCTCACATGTAAACGTTTCGTCTCTCGGTCGATTTTTAATCCACAAGAAAGCCATACTTTTCACTTCATCAAGTATTTTGGTAATCGATGGCTGAACGTTGTTAAACATTGCTTCATTTCGCGCTTTCCAGATGCACCACACAGTAACAAGGCAGATGGCATTTAACACCTTTTTCTTCTTCCTTGATCCCGGGATGTAACCATGCATATTCAGGATATCTTTGAAATCAAAAGCGATAAAGGAAGGAATCTTACACCATGTCGCCATATTTTGCCAAATAATCTGCGCGAACTGACATGATACAAACAAGTGCTCTCCGGTTTCATCATGGTCTCTACAGAATAAGCATAATAAATCTGGAACATTTATACTCCTCCTTGCCAATGCACATCTTGTCAGTACCCGATCCTTCTCCGCTCTCCATGATACAATCCCCATTTTCTTTGGAACCCAATTATTCCAAACAAAAGGGGCTATCGGTGTAGAACGATTAAAAGAACTGAAATACCTTTTAATATCTGCCACACGGAAAACGCCCGAATCGTCATAATTCCAATTCAATCTATCTTTCCCCATTCCGATCGACACTATGCTTGCAATATTAAATAGTCTTTGCAGCTCCTCCTGCTCGACCCCACCACTAATGGGCCTGGCCCAGCCCCACATGTAAAGCGGCCCGTTACTCCCATTCGTGATTCTCTCCTTCACCATATATAATTTCTTGTTTTCAATCTTAAACAGATTTGGTAATTCCATAAATAGAGGACCTGCTCCAATCCAATAATCCAGCCAGAAGGAGGTTGTGGAGCCATCAGCAACTACGGTCGAGACCGCTATATTCAAGTCCACCCCTACTCTTAACATTGACCCTTGGATGCTAATAATTTGTTTCCACGGCCCAGCTATAGAAATCTTTCTTGGAATGATCATCCATGCTCTTGAGTTATGGTGTATTGCCCAAATAAGATTCCGCCATAGGATTTTTTTTTCCGTTCTAAATCGCCACCACCATTTTGCTAACATTGCTTGATTCGAATCCTTAAGTGCACCAAAGCCAATTCCTCCATATTCAACTGGAGCAATAGTGTGATCCCATGCCACCCAATTCATTCTTGCCTTTTCTTCCGATCCCCCCCCCCCCAAAAAAAAATACCCTTCTAATTCTTTCGAGAATGTCCAGCACTTGTATCGGTGCTTTAAAAATGGAGAAGTAATAAGTAGGGAGAGAATTTAATACCGATTTGAGGAGTGTAATTTGTAACATCCGTCAAAAACGGATATCCAAAATCCGACCCGTTTTGAAATCCGAATCATACCCTTTGAAATCTCGAAAAATTTTCGCGATTTAAAATACCGTTGAAAGATTTTACATGTAATTTTCAATATAAGTTATTTATTTATCTAGTTAATTAACTTATTCAAATAACCATTTGCAAATTTAAAAATTTACTTTTAATTTAAACTAGTTAGTTTTAGTTAAAGTTAAAACTAGTTATTATAGTTAACCAAGTTAGTCAAATCCATCAAAGTTAAGGGGCTATATTGTTCTTTTTGTTCCTTAAAATTGAAAAGCAAACCCTATATCTCTCGTTTACTTGTGCAGTCATCACAAAAGCAACAAGAGCTTATCACCTCATCTTCAACCCTAACTCTCACCAACACCCGATCCTTCTCTCTTTCACCTGTAAATCACACCTACACCCCCTCGTATCACAACCACTGCACACCCACTCCCTTTCTTCTCTCAAGCTACAAGACAGCCGACCACCACCACTGTCTGGTGGCGGCGGCAATGGCACACGGCGGCGCAGAGAAGCAGATAGAGAGAGAGAGGAAGCGGAGAGAGAGAGAGCAGCGAAGATGGTCGACGGTGGCATCGCCGTCGACGGGAGTCGACGCACGGCAGCAACCGGTGTCGTCCGAGGCGGTGGTTCGAGTTCCGGTCAGTTCTAGTCCAACCCAGTGCCGGTTTGAACTTCGCGACGCAGGTGCTCCAGGTCAGTCGTGATTCGGGTTTTGTCTTTGTTAAGTTTCGATTCGATTTCGTCTCAGTTTTATTTTGGGTGGCTCGGTTCAGGTCATAGGAGCCCCGGCCCGACTGATGACGGCGGAGGCGGTTATGTGTTTCGATTCAACCCGGTTCAGAGTTGATTTTGTTTCGGTTCGAGATTTGGCCTCGGCTCGGAGATGGGTCAACAAGTCAGCTGGGATTCGGGCCAAGTTCCGGGTCTCAGCTCAGCCTCGTTTCAGCCGGTTCAGACTCGGTTCGGTTCAGGTTAATCTCGGTTCGGGCTTTGGTCTTTGTTTCTGTTCAAGTCTTGATAACCCTTTTGTTATTCAGCAGGTTCGGGCAATCGGATTCGTTTCGGGTCAGCTTCGGTTCGGTCAACAGTAGTCAAGCTGGTCAAACTTGGTCAAACAATAAACACGGGACTCGGTATAATGACACGTATATTAGTTTTATTATTTCATATTCAAATATTGTTTAATCGCGGAACCAAATCCTTTGCACCTTGTAACACAACATAAATATATGTATATAAATATATTGATCCGTTTATTGATTATTGAATTTTGAAAATTATATCGAAACGTAGAGTGTCGGGATCGTCCAAAAACAGAGGAAACTCTGCCCGATTTTCGTTAAAATATATACATATATATACACACTTTTTAGTCGAAACACTAATGAAAACATATCAGATTCAAATAATTTTTATAACAATAATTGAAAACATATACTTATTTTGATGTTACTTTTATAACATTTTCGATAAACTTAATTTAGAATTAATGCGTAAACTATATAATATAGATATATGTATATTTATATATGCATATATATCCGCGAGTTATACTTTAGGTTCCCAAATTCTAATCCTTCGTCAAACTTCCGTTTACTCATGCGCCACCGTTTGCCCTTATAGGGTGACCTCGGTGTTCCGTCGTCCCAAACTCGCACACTCGTCAACACTTGGATAATCGGAAGAAATTGCAATATTGTGAGTATACTCGATCCCTTTTTCCCCTTTACACTTTGGGATGCAACATGTATTACTATGCAAACATCTTTAAACTAAACTAAACATACTCAATCCTTGTACAAACATGAAACTAATGTGCCTTACTTATGATTCTTGTATGCTCTATTTGAACGATTTGGAACGTATATGCTCATTAACTTTGCTAGCCCACCTTGACAATTATAGCGCTATATGATTTACGCACCGCCCGTTAAACTTGGGGTATTGTTAAGTTAAACATTTACCATCCCGCTATCAATTGGGATTAGGCTATTTTATGCGTTGGATTCTTGGGTTTGATCATAGTGTACGCCAAAATTGCATACTAGTAATTCACATATTATGAATCATGTTGGATTTGAGCCTTTTTATTCTATTATGCTATGTAAACAAACTTGTATACTCGCTCATTGCCCTTGCATTGAAACTCTATTTTAATACATGTTGCAGGTTGACTAACGAAGTATGGATGATTGATGAAACAAGTTTAGGGTGGACTAGATACACACCTTTAATCTATTTATCTTTTAATGTTATGTTATTCGTTGAAACAATGTTGTATTTTGTTTTGAATATTGTATGACAATTTAGCACTTGCAATGAAATTTGAATTTAATTAAATACTGTCACATAGTGTTATGAAGTCTCTAGCAATCTATACACACTTACGCCTTATTAATTTCGAACTATCCAAGTCTCTTTTTATCAAACTTACGCCTTATTAATTTCGATCTTTTATGATGAAATTCTCTCTTGTCAATTTTGAACTACTTGTGAGATTTCACCTTTGCGTATACATCATACTATTACTTTTTATACGATTATGCATTACTAGCATGCATAATTTCTCGTAATTTTATTTACATTTTTTTTTCTTTTTGTAACAAGTGGAGACATATCGTCGAGATAGGAGTGACTTCCTTACCTTGACGATTAACTGCGCTTCTTTTTCTCATCTTACAACGACCTCACCAATGGGTTAGGGGTGATTCCCTTACCTAGGTGATCGTTACCGATACTTTCTTTTAATAGACTATGTTATGTAAACACGATCATTTATACATTTAAATCGATTATCGTTAGTCAAATCTCTAATTATTTCAAAATGCATTGTTTATATGAATGAACTACTTATCCTACAATCTATATTTTCATATAGCTTACACACGTGAAATTTTTAACTTTTCCGTAGACACTTGTTTCTCAACATTCCAAATTTCACGAAATACTACCTGTCAACCTAGTCGGTCTAACAAATCCATTGCCCACGAATTTTGTATTCAACATAACTAATAAAACAAGCTCATCACATATCATTAAACTAGAGATTTTCTATTTTTAATTGAGAACCAAATCAACTTTTTCGCACACCCCTATAAAATATTACCAGTATTATTTAAGCATTTACTAAAACTCCTTTTCAAAACCAATGAAACATTTTTCAACAATCACTAAGTTCATGTACCCAATTCCTTTTTCTAAGGATCAACTTTTTCACAAGAAGCTGTAAGTTTCAAAATTTTCTAACATAAAGTTGCTTAAAATGATGCAAACTTATTAATCTCTAGAACTTTTTCAAAACCTCACTCAATACGTCAATTAAATTCAAAATTTTCAACTCATGTAAACTCTTTTAAAACCGCAGTAGCATTTCCATTCCTTTACAAAGTACTTTCCACATAACCAATGGACGTTTAATACTCCCTTTTCATTCACAAACTAGAGTCGGTATTTCGTGACAACTCGATCTATCTACATTCACAAACTATACACGCATATCATTTTACACGTTTTAGTCAATGTTTCACAACAATCTCACGCGCGCCACTCGTCCCCTTTTTCTTTCATACTCAAAACTTTTAATCTTTTACGCGCATAAACTCGTGCATTTCGATTTATACTATAAATAAAATCATTATTTCCTACATCCATACTTATACATTCTATGCCTTTACTTATGTTCACACTTACACATTTATGTTATACTTATGATTCAAAATTCATACGTTTTACGTTTATACACACACTCACAATTACACATTTACGTTGTCCTTACATTCATGTCTATACTACATTCGTATTCATATTCATACGATTTATGTTTTCATTTGCACTTTTACAACTTTGTTACACTTATATCCATACACATGTATTTTATTCATACTTAAACATTCATGTTTTACACTTAATTTTCACATTTACATCCATACTCATGCATCTTGTGTTATACTCATATTTATACTCGTATTCACACTCGTACTCGTGTTTATACTCTCATTTATACGATTTATGTTATACCCGTACTCGCATTTATACTCTCATATATACGATTTATGTTATACTCGCACTCGCATTTATACTCCCGTTTATACGATTTACGTTATATTCATACTCGCATTTATACCCACGTTTATAAGATTTCTGTTGTACTCGTACTTTTGTTTGTACTCTCATTTATACGAATTGTGTCTATACTCACGTCATTCGTTTGTGCTCAAATTGTGCTCACATTTATGCTCATTTTAATACACGTTATGCTTATACTTTTACTCATACTCTTGGCATGCGTTTTGTGTTTATGCTCACGTGCGTGTTCAAATTTAAACTTATACTATGCTCATGCTTTTTTACTCAAAAATTTATACATTCGCACATGTACACGGACGAAACCCGAAGGATTTGCTTACGTTGGACTTATACTATTTGGAACGTAAACATGCTTATATGCTACATTTCTATACACTCGCAATCTTATTTTCAAAATTTATGCATACCTTGATTCATACGCAACTAGTACAAGATATGCGGATCATGCGACGATTGGTATAATCGCGGGTGCACACGGGATTATAGTAATGGCCGTATGAGAACCATAGAGTGTACTACTGTGTATGGTAAGGCACAGAACGTAACATTGCATGAAATATGAAACAGATGCAACGTGGTCAAAACATGGTGGATACGCCGCTGGTACTTCCTATATATAAGTGTTTTCACCATGTTACCAAAATTTCATAAAACGTACTATGAGAAATTCAGTGTTTTACAGACCATTTAGACCTGTTACAACCTTAGACAACTCACAGACGCATTATATCCGATTATCCACGACGAGACCTCATTCTTACGCTATCCTTGTACTTGCATTTATTAAGAGTCAATCATACGCCCGTTGTAACACCTCGAAAAATTTCGGCCAATAATGTCTTGACACGTGTCATAAGGTTCCGTTATGTGAAAACATACTTTAGAGGGACTAAAAGTGACAAACAGTGAAAACTATGGAACGTAAGGGTCCAAAGTGTCAACAATGGATAAATAGGCTCTATGATAACCCCACATAATGTTTATAACCTTTAACGGATGGTTCATGGATCATACGACGCGGAAATTGCACAAAAGTGAAGTATTGTAAACTATAGGGGCCAAAAGTGTCAACATGTTTAATTTATACCTCTGAGTGAACTTTTGGCAGACCCGAAGCTTTGTATAGCTAAAATATACTCACTAGAATATGTGGTAAAAATTTCATGAAGTTTCGTCAACGTATGAGAAAGTTATGGCCAAAACCGTACTTAAGGGACTAGAAGCGTCAACGTCGAATTTCAGGGCTTTTCGGTTGAGCGCAAAGTTATCCGAGGGCATTACCATGTTGGTAAAAGTCCTAAGGTTCTTAGAAACCAAGTTTGAGGGTTTACGGGTCGAGAAAAGTAGCCGAAACGGCACGTTCAAGCTCAGGGACCAATTCTGTCAATACACGAAAGTTGGTTGGCTGAAACAGGGGTCAGGCGACCCGCCTGGGAAAGCCCAAGCGGGCCGCGTGGGTTGCCCAGCGACAGAAATCGTGTTTGGGTCAGATTTGGGTCCGATTTTGAGTTGCTAACAGCTGGTCTTGCCTCCAATTGCACCAATTAAGAGCCATGCATGCCTACCATCAACAGTAAACCTCAGAATCTCAGCTTTAAATCCGAATTTAGCTCATTTCTTGACATTTACAATAGTGAACAAGAACACCAAGACTTGCAAGAGCTCTCAAAGCTTCTCTGGAGATAATCTGAGCATCAAGGCCGACTTCTAGTGTCCACTAAACATCTTTAGGACCATTGTAAGCATTCAATTCGTTCTCTAATCCATTCTTGTTGTGATTATTAGTAAAAGTCAAACTGGGTGTTCATAACCTTTGACTTTCTGATTAAACGGATTTCTTTCAGTAATTTCTCGAATTGAAACTTGTTATAGATCGGTATTTATGTGGGAAACAAACCCTCTAAAGGGTACTAACTGATTCCCACTACATGCATGCTTAATGTCGAGTCAAACCTATTTCTAAAAAGTCAACAGAAGTGATTTTTGTGAAAAATGACATGATTAATGATATAGATGACATGCAACCTGATTGATCATTGAAAATAACTTGTAATATATATATAAATGTGTTTTAATCATCATCAACTCGACAATCTATAGTATAGCCACGAATCGGAACCGAAAGTCTTGTAAAACGATTATTTCGTAGACTATCGATTCGGATTCATACATGCATGTTCGAGATCTGTGTTGGAAAGTATTTTTGACTATTTTTATTTTAGTTAAACTTTCTGGAATTTTCTTTGATTGAGTCTATGCTTAGCCTATTCGAATGCATGTTTCCGGTTTATGCATAAAGTTGACTATTTTGCCCTTTTTGATTTAAAACGGGATTTTTGGTAAAGTAAAAGAGTAGAAATCTTTATTTTGATTATATAAACTTGCACCGAAAGTTTCGGATCAGTTGGTGGTCCAGATTGTGAGTTATGGCCATTAGCGTAAACTATATTATAAATTTACATAAACGGTCCTTTTTGCGTAGAACCCGTTTCTGGCCACATTTTGGTACAAAACTTTTTACCAACTGATTATATATAATATTCTGGGAATTTTGATGATTTTTAATTAATTTTTGGCTGAACGGATCCTCGATCACCTAGCCATTTCGGCTTATGTCGGTTTTGACCGTTTTAGCCATAAAATGAGTTTTACACATCCTTTTGACCCGAAACCTTTTTCTACTGATTTTATATGATGAATAAATTATTTTAAGTATTCTGGAAATATAAAAATCTCAGATTTACTGTGAAAACCCGAAAACGCCCTTAAATCGTATTTTTAGCGTTTTAACGCATAGTAAAGCGTTATACTTGTTTTAAACCTACAAGACTTATACCTACTGATGTAAATTACATATTTTCATATAATAACAGTAAGTATAATATTTTGAACCCAGGTTTCCAGTTTTGGCATTTTTAGCCCTTGTGAAATTACTAAAATACCCCTACGGTGCATAGTTTGGTTTTAAATGATAAATTTGATATATGGGTCATACCCTACTGATATAATATGTTATATTAAGTATATTTACTGTATGAACCAGACCCGAAACTCAGATTTCTAATTTTATCCTTTTATTATCTTTTAAATGACCAAAATGCCCTTCTAAGGCATAAATTGAGTTTAAAATTATCCCGGGCAATATAGAACATAACTTACTGATATAATATCATATTCTAAGCATATTAATTCAGGGAACTTGCATTTGAATCTTTTGGCTACCCGTATCGCCCTTTTCGCGTTCGGTTCGGTTTACGTAACTAGTTTGCGTAAATTGACCGAATCGGGTCAAACGTCATCATTTTTATCTCAAAATCCAGAATGTATTTAGTATACCCATATTATACAAGTATTCAAACTTGTCGGGTCTAAATCACATTCTATCCGGTCTTTCGCTTAATCGTGCGTAAACCGTATCATTCCTAAAACTAACCGGTCAAAGCTTAAGCTTAAATAAGAGGCCGTTAGGAATCTAATAGGTTAATTATAAACCTTTGTTCCAGATTAGGAAGCCCGGTAAAAGCTACCACCACTTATCGTTTGTGACTTATACTTGCTCAGGTAAATACATTTTGACTTATTTTCCCTATACGGGCTTGGGGTACGGTATTTAAAATACCGCTTGATCGGGCGCACAAGTCCTGCTCCTTATAGGTGTTCAGTCTTGAATAGCTTGTGCGACTTCGTTTAAACAGTTTTGTCTTACTTAAAAGGCTTTGGGGGGTTGTTGACCGTGTCCCGGATATCCTTGGCATTATCTTACGAGATGGCCACGACCAGAGCACGGGGTGTAGGCATACACCCGTCGTGTATAACTCTTTGATGTGGTGTGTCAATTAAATCTCTAGCCCGGACAGTAGATCCCGGGCCACCAGAGATATAAGTGCATGTAAATCGTTCACAAGTTTATATTAAATAATTATCCCAAGTTAATAAAAATATTTATGCCTTGTGCATTTAAATAAATTTTCAATCATTTTCAAAATGAGTCAGTCGATTTGTATTTACCAGTGTAAACTGACGTATTTTTCCCAAAAGATTAAGTGCAGGTACTATACGGAAATAGGCTGGCTGTTTCCTAGAGAGCGTCCACAATAGTCTCGCAAACTCGGACGACATTTATCTGTTGAACTATTGTTTCTATTTTTATTTGATCCGCCTGTGGATCCATTTCAACTACTGTGATATTTATTATTACACTTTATTTAAAGTTGAAATGTTTCTATTCTGCTTCCGCTGTGCATTATTATATTGTGTTGATTGTCTATGACGATGCCAACTACGTCACTGTACCCCACACCGGGCCCACCGGTGACACGTGGAAATTGGGGGTGTGACAGGTTGGTATCAGAGCCAACGCTGAGTGAATTAAACACTATCCTAATGTGTTTAATCTCAGTTACACAATTGCACATTTCTCGATTTTCGAGTCTAGACAAAGAACTTAGGAAATGTTCGACATTTCGTTTAATTTATTTTTATTTATTAATGCATTGTCTTATATATTTTGTTGTGCAACTTGTTTGACTTTTGACAGGATCAGGATGCCGCCAAGGATGAGAGGTCGTGGAGGATTTCCTACATCGCACGATCATGAGGCTGGTCCCTCGCATAGGCGGGCCCCATCTGCTACACACAACACAGCCGCTAACGACCTTTGGAGGTCTTTTGCCGAGCCTGCTAGGCATTCGGTTTCCGCGAGCACTTCTCCGTCATTACCCCACTCGTTTGGGCCCCACTCGGAGAACGGGCCCCATGGTTCGCATGGGTCCTACATACCATTGCACCAGTCACCGCAGCAGTATCCAGCGCCAGCCTACCAGGGTTTGTATAACCCTAATGCTTATGTGGAGGAGCCAGTGGGCCATAACCCACTTGGACAGGAGGACCACTTTTCTGGTGGTCACGAGATGGACGTAGACGAGGAGACGGACCCTTCGCTCCCACCATCAGGTACACCAAACCACCCGATTGAGATATCGGATGGGTCGCCATACACAGGATCACCATTTAATGGTGTGGACAGCTTCCAGGAGAGGTTTAAGCAGCATGATTGGTACTTCACCCCTAGCCACAACTCTCCGATGCTTCAATCACTCCATGGTACTCCGATGCTCCAATCGCTCCATGGTTCGCCGGTGCACTCACAGCACCACTCGCAGCAGCAGCAGCTCCAGCAGCAGCCGCCTCTACCGCAGGACCTATCTGAGGCCCTGTGGCGTGACGTGATCACTCCGTCACCACCGCCGCCACCAGTTTTACCTCCTCCGCCTCAGAGGCCTAGGAGGAATGCGCGCATGTCTACGCGCGGAGGGATTCGCATAGGCACCCCTCCACGTGTTAGTAGCAGTCGCTACACGTCTCTTCCCGGGGAGTCCGAGACAGGGGAGTCTCAGCATCCCGTATCGGAGGTTACTTCTGTTCCGATCCCGCCTCTGCCGCCGCAAAATTTTGGAGAGCCGATTCCGGCTTATGCTAGTGCCGCTCAGTTCAACCCGTTCGAGCAGGTATTCCCTCAGGGTTATGATTACACGGGAGACCCTTATTGGCAAGCTGTGAACTACAGCTCACTCCCACATAGTGGTCCACTTGGAGACCCTTGGGCTGCTGGCCCATCTACTTTTGGTTACCATCCGGGTTACCAGCAGCCACCGCAGCCGCAACCTTACCAGCCGCCGCAGCCGCAGCACTACCAGCCACCACCACCGGCGCCTATGATGTCGCCGCCGCAGGTTCAGGAGATCCTGCAGGGGATTGATAGCATGCGACGCGAGTTTCAGCACAATATGCGAGAGGATCGCCGACGCACCAGTGGCATGTTTAAGAAGGTATTCGATTTTCTCAAGGGTAAGAGCAAGAAGGATCGTTGAATCCTTCGATTATTATTTCATGTACTCATGTCCCTGCGTGGACATTTATTCCAGTACTCTACCCCTGCGTGGGTATATCTATCTTTCTCTACCCCTGTGTGGGTATGTTATCCTGTTAACCCCTGCGTGGGTTTGTTTTATTTTATTTTGTTATTGTTGTACTTGTTTAGCCCCTGCGCGGGCATGTTATTCATGCTAGTTATGTTATTTCAAAGTCCCGTTTAGGGCAATTATGTACTGGTATTTTATTGGAAATTTAAATGGTTAGTTTGAAATTATCATTTTATTTATATGCATGAATAATATTAAAATAATGGAAAATATCAATTTTTATTTGATTTGCCATTTTATAAGAATCTTAGTAAGGTATAACCTAGCTTGAATGCCTTATTAACGGGCCTGGCTGTGATGGTAAAACCTGGTTGAAAGGATTCAACTCCCTGTTAACATCTGAAGACATGTTAGCATTCCTGGCCAAGCGTGATCTGTAAAATCACACAAGCCACCCTTTTTAATAAATTATCTACAGATTTTATCTGTATACAAGTCTATTAATGACTTGATACCTACGGGTTATGACTATGTCATACAGTGGCAGTTGTGGTCTATGACTCCCTGCCTAGTAAAGAATTATCTACAGATTTTATCTATATACAAGTCTATTAATGGCTTGATACCTACGGGTTATAACTATGTTATATAAAGACAGTTGTGGTTTATGACTCTCTGTCTAGTAAAGGATTATTTGTTTAATTATACAATTTATAGTCCTATAAAAATCTAAATTTATAATTTAGTGATTGTCCTTGTGACTAGGCCTATGGTGCCAATATATATATTTTCATTCCTTGATTGCTAATAAGAGCCTGAATGAAATTTATTAAATTAACTGCTAAGGTTTTTGATACCATGGTTAATAAATCGTCTAGGACGATAATACTGTTAGGTTCTAAATAAGACCTTGTCCTTTATTGTAGCTTAAAGCTACGATGGCCAAATCGGAAGAAACCAACAGTCATTCTGGGGAACGCTCAGATAATGCAAAGATTCACGTTACCGGTGCAGAGTTGCAAGCACTGATTGATAATGCTGTCGCCAAGGCTATGGATAGGCAGTTCAAAGAATCTAGTGGTACTCAGAGTAGAACCCGCTCAGTGACGCATGTCAAGGCTAAGACTCATTCTGGGGCTCATAGTAAGCCGCCGTCTAAAAAGAGTGAGCCGAAGAAAGCCGAGGATGATAATCATTCCTCCAACCACAGCAGCGTCCCAAAGCAGGAGATTGAACTGAAACGTGACACGTACAGCAGGTCCTGTACGTACAAATACTTTGTGTCTTGCAAACCCAGAGATTTCACTGGGGAAAAAGGAGCCGTCGACTGCATGACGTGGATTGACGAGATGGACACTGTAGTTGATATCAGCGGGTGTGCTGATAGGGACGTCGTGAAGTACGTGTCCCAGTCATTCAAAGGAGATGCGTTAGCATGGTGGAAGTCACTCCTACAAGCTGCCGGTAAGGCCACACTGTACGGTTTGTCATGGGAACAGTTTGTGGCCCTGATTAAAGAGAACTTCTGTCCGCAGCACGAGGTCGAGCGAATTGAATCGGATTTTGTATCCTTAGTCATGAAGAACCTCGACTGTCAAGCGTATCTTACTACGTTCAACACGCTGTCTCGTTTAGTGCCTTACTTGGTGACCCCGGAGCCGCGTAGGATTGCTCGATTCATTGGGGGTCTGGCACCGGAGATTAAAGCCAGCGTCAAAGCTTCAAGACCTACAACATTTCGATCCGTAGCGGATCTATCCCTCTCCCTCACTCAAGACATGGTTAGATTGAGAGCCATGAAGAGCTCTGAGGAGAACAAACGGAAACGTGAGGATGACACCTCACGAAGATCTGAAAAGCGACATAGAGGGAACAACGACCACAGGAAAGGGTCGGGGTCTAGGAAAAGTGATCATCAGTCGGGTGAGAAACCCAGATGCAAGATTTGTAGGAGACACCACTTTGGGAGGTGTCGGTTTGAAACAAAATCCCAGTCTTCGGAGAAGCGATGTGGAATCTGCAAGTCCACAGATCATAAGGCTGTGGATTGCAAGAAGATGAAGGATGCGACGTGTTTTGGTTGCAACGAAAAAGGTCACATTCGGCCCAACTGTCCAAAGTTTGCGAAGAAGGCCGAGGAAGGGAAGAAGACTAATGCGAGAGTCTTCAAAATGGACGCAAAGGAAGCAGTCCTTGATGATAACGTCATTACCGGTACGTTTCTTGTAAACGATATTTTTGCTAGAGTTTTGTTTGATTCGGGGGCTGATAAGTCGTTTGTAGATAATAAGTTTTGTAAATTGTTGAACCTTCCTGTTAAAACCTTAAGCGTAAAATATGAGGTGGAATTAGCCGATGGAACCATAGAAACCGCCTCGACTGTTCTAGATGGATGTGTTATATCCATTAGGAATCATTCCTTCCCGTTATCCTTGCTTCCCTTTAAGTTAGCTGGATTCGACATAGTGATAGGCATGGATTGGTTGTCAAGTAACCAAGCCCAGATTCTGTGCAATAGAAAGCAAGTGATAGTGAAGACTCCGTCTGGTGAGTCGCTTACTATTCAAGGAGATACCCAGCATGGATTGCCCGAGCAAGTGTCCATGCTCAAAGCATCCAGATGCATGCAGAAGGGATGTGTCATTTATATGGCACAAGTTACCATAGATGAGCCGAAGCCGAAGATTGAAGATATTCCTGTTATTTCGGAATACCCTGAGGTATTTCCTGAAGAACTACCCGGATTGCCACCGGATAGACAAGTAGAGTTTCGGATAGATATCATTCCAGGCACTGCACCTGTAGCAAGAGCACCATACAGATTGGCACCAACGGAGATGAAGGAGTTGAGGACGCAGTTGGATGAGCTTTTAGCCAAAGGTTTCATTAGACCTAGCTCATCTCCTTGGGGAGCGCCTATCTTGTTCGTTAAGAAGAAGGATGGATCGATGCGCCTGTGCATCGATTACCGTGAGCTTAACAAAGTCACTATCAAGAATCGGTATCCGTTACCCAGGATCGACGATCTGTTCGATCAGTTGCAAGGAGCAAGTTATTTCTCCAAGATTGACCTAAGGTCAGGTTACCATCAGTTGAAGGTCAAGGAGGAAGACGTACACAAGACCGCGTTTAGGACTCGTTATGGACATTACGAGTTCCTAGTGATGCCGTTTGGGCTCACTAACGCACCAGCCGCGTTCATGGATCTCATGAATCGCGTCTGCAAACCTTATTTAGATAAGTTCGTCATCGTCTTCATTGATGACATTCTTATCTACTCGAAGAGCCAAGCTGACCACGAGAAACACCTTCGTTGTATTCTCAAACTTTTGAAACAAGAGAAGCTTTATGCCAAATTCTCGAAGTGTGAATTTTGGCTTCGAGAAGTCCAGTTCCTTGGACATGTTGTAAGCGAGCGTGGTATCCAAGTAGATCCCGCTAAAGTAGAAGCAGTCATGAACTGGCAGGAGCCGAAGACTCCTACCGAGATTCGCAGTTTCCTCGGATTGGCAGGATATTATAGGAGATTCATCGAGAACTTCTCAAGGATTGCTGCGCCCCTAACCTCATTGACCCGTAAGAAGATTAAGTTTGATTGGGGCCCTAAGCAGCAGGAATCCTTTGACATTCTGAAGCAGAAGCTGAGCAATGCGCCAGTATTGACGTTGCCAGATGGTATAGATGAATTTGTGGTGTATTGTGATGCATCGCATACGGGCATGGGTTGTGTACTCATGCAGAAAGGCAAAGTCATTGCCTATGCTTCTCGCCAGCTAAAGGTGCACGAGAAGAACTACACCACCCACGATTTGGAATTGGGTGCGGTTGTATTTGCTTTGAAGTTATGGAGACATTACTTGTATGGAACCAAGTGTATCATTTATTCGGATCACAAGAGTCTTCAGCACTTGTTCAATCAGAAGGAATTGAACATGCGTCAAAGGCGATGGATGGAAACTCTCAATGACTATGATTGCGAGATACGATACCATCCAGGCAAGGCAAATGTGGTTGCCGACGCCTTAAGCAGAAAGGAAAGGGTGAAACCGATCAGAATCAATGCCAAGCGCATTGAAATTAGAAATAATTTGAATGAAAGAGTGTTAGCTGCACAGAAGGAAGCTGTGCTGGAAGCTAACTATCCTGCAAAAAAGTTGGGAGTAACTGAGGAGCAGTTATCCCACGACAAGGATGGAATGTTACGCCTAAACGGACGAATATGGGTTCCAGTTTATGGAGGGCTTCGGGATGTTATCCTCCAGGAAGCCCACAGCTCTAGATACTCAGTTCATCCTGGAGCTGATAAGATGTACCAGGATTTGAAATCAAACTACTGGTGGATTGGTTTGAAAAAGTCCGTGGCCGAGTATGTGGCCAAGTGTTTGACTTGTGCGCAAGTCAAGGCTGAGCATCAGAAGCCGTCAGGTTTGCTTCAACAACCTGAAATTCCCAAATGGAAGTGGGAAATGGTGACAATGGATTTTATCACCAAGTTGCCGAAAACGAAAAAGGGAAATGATACCATATGGGTCATAGTAGACAGACTGACTAAGTCAGCTCATTTTCTACCCATCAAAGAGACGTATAGCTCAGATATGTTAGCTCAATTATACGTCGATAAGATAGTAGCGCTACATGGTATACCTATATCTATTATCTCCGATAGAGATACTAGATATACGTCACATTTTTGGAAAAGTTTCCAACAATCGTTGGGCACTCGTTTGAATTTTAGTACGGCTTACCATCCTCAGACTGATGGTCAGAGTGAACGTACTATTCAAACTTTGGAAGACATGCTTCGTGCATGTGCGATCGACTTAGGTGGTAGCTGGGATAAGAACCTACCCCTGATTGAATTCTCCTACAACAATAGCTACCATTCCAGCATAAAGGCTGCGCCTTTCGAGGCCCTATACGGTAGAAAGTGTAGATCGCCCATTTGTTGGGCAGAAGTTGGAGATGTCCAGTTGTCTGGACCAGATATCGTCTTTGAGACGACAGACAAGATCGTCCAGATCCGTGATCGTTTGAAAGCTGCCAGGGATAGGCAGAAAAGTTATGCGGATCCTAAGCGCAAAGATTTTCACTTTGATGTGGGTGAAAAAGTGTTGCTTAAGGTATCACCTTGGAAAGGTGTAATGCGATTTGGAAAGAAAGGCAAGCTAAGCCCGAGATATATAGGACCTTTCGAGATAATCGAACGTGTCGGGGCAGTCGCTTACAAGTTAAACTTGCCTGAAGAGCTTAGTGCCATTCATAATGTGTTTCACATCTGTAATTTGAAGAAGTGTTTCGCTGACGATTCACTGGTTATACCGCATACAGATATACACATAGACGAAAGTCTAAAGTTTGTTGAAAAACCTGTGTCGATCGAGGATCGACAGGTAAAGAAGCTTCGAAGGAAGCAAGTGCCTATTGTTAAGGTCAAATGGGATGCCCGTAGAGGTCCCGAATACACGTGGGAAGTGGAATCCACAATGAAAGATAAATATCCCCATTTGTTTGAATAAATCTCGGGGTCGAGATTTCTTTTAAGGGGGTGAGGATGTAACACCTCGAAAAATTTCGGCCAATAATGTCTTGACACGTGTCATAAGGTTCCGTTATGTGAAAACATACTTTAGAGGGACTAAAAGTGACAAACAGTGAAAACTATGGAACGTAAGGGTCCAAAGTGTCAACAATGGATAAATAGGCTCTATGATAACCCCACATAATGTTTATAACCTTTAACGGATGGTTCATGGATCATACGACGCGGAAATTGCACAAAAGTGAAGTATTGTAAACTATAGGGGCCAAAAGTGTCAACATGTTTAATTTATACCTCTGAGTGAACTTTTGGCAGACCCGAAGCTTTGTATAGCTAAAATATACTCACTAGAATATGTGGTAAAAATTTCATGAAGTTTCGTCAACGTATGAGAAAGTTATGGCCAAAACCGTACTTAAGGGACTAGAAGCGTCAACGTCGAATTTCAGGGCTTTTCGGTTGAGCGCAAAGTTATCCGAGGGCATTACCATGTTGGTAAAAGTCCTAAGGTTCTTAGAAACCAAGTTTGAGGGTTTACGGGTCGAGAAAAGTAGCCGAAACGGCACGTTCAAGCTCAGGGACCAATTCTGTCAATACACGAAAGTTGGTTGGCTGAAACAGGGGTCAGGCGACCCGCCTGGGAAAGCCCAAGCGGGCCGCGTGGGTTGCCCAGCGACAGAAATCGTGTTTGGGTCAGATTTGGGTCCGATTTTGAGTTGCTAACAGCTGGTCTTGCCTCCAATTGCACCAATTAAGAGCCATGCATGCCTACCATCAACAGTAAACCTCATAATCTCAGCTTTAAATCCGAATTTAGCTCATTTCTTGACATTTACAATAGTGAACAAGAACACCAAGACTTGTAAGAGCTCTCAAAGCTTCTCTGGAGATAATCTGAGCATCAAGGCCGACTTCTAGTGTCCACTAAACATCTTTAGGACCATTGTAAGCATTCAATTCGTTCTCTAGTCCATTCTTGTTGTGATTATTAGTAAAAGTCAAACTGGGTGTTCATAACCTTTGACTTTCTGATTAAACGGATTTCTTTCAGTAATTTCTCGAATTGAAACTTGTTATAGATCGGTATTTATGTGGGAAACAAACCCTCTAAAGGGTACTAACTGATTCCCACTACATGCATGCTTAATGTCGAGTCAAACCTATTTCTAAAAAGTCAACAGAAGTGATTTTTGTGAAAAATGACATGATTAATGATATAGATGACATGCAACCTGATTGATCATTGAAAATAACTTGTAATATATATATAAATGTGTTTTAATCATCATCAACTCGACAATCTATAGTATAGCCACGAATCGGAACCGAAAGTCTTGTAAAACGATTATTTCGTAGACTATCGATTCGGATTCATACATGCATGTTCGAGATCTGTGTTGGAAAGTATTTTTGACTATTTTTATTTTAGTTAAACTTTCTGGAATTTTCTTTGATTGAGTCTATGCTTAGCCTATTCGAATGCATGTTTCCGGTTTATGCATAAAGTTGACTATTTTGCCCTTTTTGATTTAAAACGGGATTTTTGGTAAAGTAAAAGAGTAGAAATCTTTATTTTGATTATATAAACTTGCACCGAAAGTTTCGGATCAGTTGGTGGTCCAGATTGTGAGTTATGGCCATTAGCGTAAACTATATTATAAATTTACATAAACGGTCCTTTTTGCGTAGAACCCGTTTCTGGCCACATTTTGGTACAAAACTTTTTACCAACTGATTATATATAATATTCTGGGAATTTTGATGATTTTTAATTAATTTTTGGCTGAACGGATCCTCGATCACCTAGCCATTTCGGCTTATGTCGGTTTTGACCGTTTTAGCCATAAAATGAGTTTTACACATCCTTTTGACCCGAAACCTTTTTCTACTGATTTTATATGATGAATAAATTATTTTAAGTATTCTAGAAATATAAAAATCTCAGATTTACTGTGAAAACCCGAAAACGCCCTTAAATCGTATTTTTAGCGTTTTAACGCATAGTAAAGCGTTATACTTGTTTTAAACCTACAAGACTTATACCTACTGATGTAAATTACATATTTTCATATAATAACAGTAAGTATAATATTTTGAACCCAGGTTTCCAGTTTTGGCATTTTTAGCCCTTGTGAAATTACTAAAATACCCCTACGGTGCATAGTTTGGTTTTAAATGATAAATTTGATATATGGGTCATACCCTACTGATATAATATGTTATATTAAGTATATTTACTGTATGAACCAGACCCGAAACTCAGATTTCTAATTTTATCCTTTTATTATCTTTTAAATGACCAAAATGCCCTTCTAAGGCATAAATTGAGTTTAAAATTATCCCGGGCAATATAGAACATAACTTACTGATATAATATCATATTCTAAGCATATTAATTCAGGGAACTTGCATTTGAATCTTTTGGCTACCCGTATCGCCCTTTTCGCGTTCGGTTCGGTTTACGTAACTAGTTTGCGTAAATTGACCGAATCGGGTCAAACGTCATCATTTTTATCTCAAAATCCAGAATGTATTTAGTATACCCATATTATACAAGTATTCAAACTTGTCGGGTCTAAATCACATTCTATCCGGTCTTTCGCTTAATCGTGCGTAAACCGTATCATTCCTAAAACTAACCGGTCAAAGCTTAAGCTTAAATAAGAGGCCGTTAGGAATCTAATAGGTTAATTATAAACCTTTGTTCCAGATTAGGAAGCCCGGTAAAAGCTACCACCACTTATCGTTTGTGACTTATACTTGCTCAGGTAAATACATTTTGACTTATTTTCCCTATACGGGCTTGGGGTACGGTATTTAAAATACCGCTTGATCGGGCGCACAAGTCCTGCTCCTTATAGGTGTTCAGTCTTGAATAGCTTGTGCGACTTCGTTTAAACAGTTTTGTCTTACTTAAAAGGCTTTGGGGGGTTGTTGACCGTGTCCCGGATATCCTTGGCATTATCTTACGAGATGGCCACGACCAGAGCACGGGGTGTAGGCGTACACCCGTCGTGTATAACTCTTTGATGTGGTGTGTCAATTAAATCTCTAGCCCGGACAGTAGATCCCGGGCCACCAGAGATATAAGTGCATGTAAATCGTTCACAAGTTTATATTAAATAATTATCCCAAGTTAATAAAAATATTTATGCCTTGTGCATTTAAATAAATTTTCAATCATTTTCAAAATGAGTCAGTCGATTTGTATTTACCAGTGTAAACTGACGTATTTTTCCCAAAAGATTAAGTGCAGGTACTATACGGAAATAGGCTGGCTGTTTCCTAGAGAGCGTCCACAATAGTCTCGCAAACTCGGACGACATTTATCTGTTGAACTATTGTTTCTATTTTTATTTGATCCGCCTGTGGATCCATTTCAACTACTGTGATATTTATTATTACACTTTATTTAAAGTTGAAATGTTTCTATTCTGCTTCCGCTGTGCATTATTATATTGTGTTGATTGTCTATGACGATGCCAACTACGTCACTGTACCCCACACCGGGCCCACCGGTGACACGTGGAAATTGGGGGTGTGACACCCGTATTCCTATATCCTTTCCCTCATACGAACCTCGTTCACAATCAAGCCCATCTAAACTTTCAAATCCTAACTTATTTTATTACCTTTATGTCACGTCCCCCGACCCCATCCTGGACGGAATCGGGAGCCGCGAGCAGTCCAGTGGTACCGGTGATTATTTTGAAAAACATTGCAGCGGAAATTTTATCGGGACCGTGAGTTAGGAAAAATATCAGAGTTTAGAAACACCGGATTTTATTTAAATAGATGGAATAAATTCCATTGTTACAAAGGTAGCTTTTAATAAAAACAATATTTCTTAATTTGATTTAATTAATAAAATAAGCCACTTCTTGAAGTCTTTTAGTGCCGGATCCAATCCTTACTCCAATCTACTGTAATTACCTGAAACGCGTTTTAAAAAGGTTTTGTCAGCGGGAAATACTGAGTGAATCATTCAGTTTACTAAAACGACTCATTTGTTATAATTTACAGTATTAAGAGTTTTTACATATGTTTCTAATATCTACCAACTACCCACAGTATTTGTCACTCGACCGGATCTGTGACTGTGGTCATATCACCATTGGCTGCCCCAATGAATGACGTATGTCACTTAATTTTAGGTTCGCCCACCTAATATGATTAAAACAGTAGTAATGTGCACAATACCCCACATATTGGCTGTAATTTGGTGATTACATAAACTTAATCACTGTAATTATAATTCTGAAAATAATTTGGAGTATTGTAAAACAGTTGATAAAAAGAGAATGACTCACATTATAAACATGCAGATTCATACGGCCAAAGTTTAGTCTACAGATAAGCCTTGATATATTGCAGATTTATACAGGCAGAGCTTAGCCTATTGATTTAGCCTTGTAACCTAGTGCACACGAACTAGGTAGGTAACTTAATACAACAATTACGATAACTCACGAGATCAAATTCTCACAACGAACGACAAAGTGCGATACTTAAACATCCATCGATTTAACGACGAACGACAAAGTATAACCCTAATGTGGGTGGCACTTAAACATCCATTGGATATATTGATCGGTCGGAAAATGAATCGTAATAGCGATCGAGTTAATATCCTGTATCGTAGCAGCACCCTGCTATACTAATTAGTGATTCGCGTGTGTGTTTTTAGAGTATTTGGACGATAACTCGGTGTATAATCGGAATTTAATCGTCGAATGAACAGCAGACTGCAAGTGCCGATGCCTGCTATTTATACACGAAATTTGACAGGCTTACGGATCGTAAGACTTATCCCTTACGGTCCGTAAGGGACACGTAATGACCATAGGTTTGCCGCGTGTGGGAGTAGGCTAGCTGAGTCGATGGAACGAATAATTTCAATTTAGACAGCAAGTTATAAGGATAATCGTCAAGTGGGGAATACCCCCACTGAGTTTTAGGGGCCCTGATCCTGATTCTGATTGTTCTGGAAATTTTAGGAGTTGTGTAGGATTACTTGGGTGTCTCAACTAGGGTTTCCTATTGGGTAAATAAAATAATAGATACGACTTTTTGATGAGATTTGTTTACAAAATAGAATAATAAATAGTAGTTTTTGGGTAAATCACAAAAAGGAAATAAAATGGTGAGAAAAGAAAAGGGACCCACTTTATAACTTTAGGGTTCAACTAGAAAGACTACTGGTATAAATTTTGGGTATAACTTTTGGGCTATTAAAATATATAATGCACTCGTGGTAAGTACAGTACCCCTAAATCAACCTTGTCCTGAAGTCCCGAGACCGAATCCCAACAACTTAGTCGGGCAGAGCCCTGACATAAGTTATGAGGCTCAGATCAATCGGAAAGGGTAGCGGTGATCGGGAGTTACAATACTTAAAACGGGACATACCATTATTATTATTATTGATAATAATAATAAAATAAAATAAAAATAGAAGATTTGAGAGAAAGGAAGTTGGCGACACATAGCCAAGGTGCAAGTTCTTGGTTGTTTACTTGCCTCCTATTTATACTACTCCAGGATCTATTTGAATTGAACACGTATAAAGCAATATTAATTGCCATGGACACTTTTCCAACTTCATATTATTATATGCCTATTTTGTTTATTTGATTATTATTATTATTGTTTATTTCATACGAAATTTTAAGTTTGATTTTATTATTTCTTTATTTTGTTTTAGTTCCTACAATTTCGATATTTACAAAATTAAAAATCTTAATGTTAACTTTATTATTATATTATTATTATAATTAATTTAACTGCTTCATTTATTTGGCGCGTATAACTTCCAAAATATAATGTTCTAGAAAATAATAAATATATCATTAGAATGAGAATATTTTTGTCTACATTTGGGTCTAAGTTTTATAAAAAACGGAGTAGGTTCAAATATCATATATTTTTATAATTTTATTATTAGACGGTTCATGGGTCCGTCTAGTTACTTTTTTTCTAATAGTCGACTTACCCGCAATATACCTGTCTAATAATATAAGTTTTTATATACTTTTATTTTATTAGATAGGTCACCCATACATAGGCCAATTAATTGGTATAATATTTCAACCAATTATATAAAATAGTGTTTAAAACTATTTGGGTTGAATATTTATATAAAATAAATAAATAAATAAACTAGTTACTAGTTACTAGTGGTTAATAAATTTAACCAAACTTATAATTCTTATATAAAAATAGGAATGTTACATCCTCCCCACCTTCTTTTAAATCTCGTCCTCGAGATTTGGGTTATGATATTTCTTTTAGACTTATGTCATATTTTAGTCAATAAAAATAATATTAGGGTAGATAACACATAATTAAAATATCAAATTTTGCAAGTACGAGTTATACCATGAGTAGGATTCAATGGTTCAACTGAATTAGTTTAAGTAATCGATGTCAAATGAATGAGATGAAATGATATAATTTCCAAAGTGACTAGGTTCAAACTAAAAGATATATGGTCAAAAGATATTTTAAAATGAATGTGAAGGTTTTTTTTAGAATTAATAAAATTCGTTGTCAAAAGAAAACTTACTTTGATTGGCAACTGAGGAAGACTTAGAATTGACGGATTCCAAATGAAATAAAAGTATGAAAAATGATTTGTCAAATATTAAATTATGATATGAGAAAATCAATGTGCTGACATGAGTGAATTGTAAGGATATACGGAAAGAAAATAGAGTTTGTGTATCATTGGTTTAAAGTTCCAAGTTGTTTTGGCATGACCAATTTATATTATATTTGTAACACAAATGTAATATATATTATTTATTACATATTTTTACTATATGTAAATGGTCACTACTTTTAAATAAATATTATAGTATTTTACTATGTAAAATACTTACTTTTATTATGTAATACATATTACAAAAACACTGCAATGAAGTTATCACAAAATGTTTTAGTATTATTATTTTGTAAAAGAATTCACTTTGATTTATAACATTAATTGAAAGCTGTAAAGGGATAAAATATTTATTGTATAAAAGTATTTGTAAAATATTTTTTAAATATATATAACACTTAATGTGTCGATTCTTATTTGATTACTTATTTTTATTTTGAAATCATATAACGTTGTGAATGTATTTATAAATGTTGTAAATAAGTGAAAACGGAGACTATTCTTTATATATTGCAATGTTCTCCTAATGTAATGTAGTCGCTGACTACTATATTATTCTTATATAGTTATTTTCTTGCTAGAGTGTTATAGTACATAGTTACCACAAAATATGTAATACATAATTATTTATATAATTTTATTCGTTCCTCTAATTCTTGTATTGTTTTATGAAAATATGTCTTCTCTTTTTAGTACAAAGTAAAAAATTTATATATATAATTAAGATTTACTACATAAGTATGATGACTTAATTAACTAGTCATTATCATGGCGGATATCGGTTAGTGCTGCCTTGTTTAAGCATAGGTGGCCAGTCCATGCCTAACTAAGACTAGGCTATTCAATACATGCCCTTGATAATAACCCTAGTACTTTGAAATAATACTAACACTATTACTATTAATATATTATTACTAATAATAAAACTAATATTAATTGTCAATAATAAATAACTAAACATAACTTAAAATGGGAGTATATCTTAAACAAAATTTTATACGTAAAAATATAATTTCTTTACCCTTAATGGTTTAACAAGAATATAGGAATACTATATTTGTAAATAAGGTAATTTTGTATAAGTTTCCATATATAATCAATAAAATTTATAATTATAATGTTTATCGATTAATGATGATAAAGCAAGTAAATATTACGAAAGGCTCGATTGATGTTGTAAGGATTATTAAGAGATATATTGAAATATAAAATGAATTTGTGTATTATTATCTTAGCATATGATTGTGTTAAGATTACTTGTATAGAATAAATCAACAAAGCGGATTCAAGATAAATAGATAAATAAATAATTAAATCCGAGATTAGCGCAAGCTTCAGATTTTGTGAAAACGTTACCACAAGGTGATTGTGATTTTAAGAAAACGATTCAATGAAGTTGAAGACTAAACAAGCATGTTATAGGTCAAGAAAATCAAGGTGCTTGTTGGGATTATTTCAAATATGACGGCCTGAAAATATCACATGGGACTTTGAATTGAATACGTATTGTGAGCAAGTTAACTTGGTTTGAATAAAATGAGTTTTAATAAGGAAGTTCGGATATGGTCACAACAGAAACCATGTATATCATTCTAAAGAGAAGCGAGTTTTTCAGGAAATTCATCGATTCAATATCAAAGAATTATTATTTTGCAAAAATGCGGTTTACAATGTAAAGATCAAGTATTGCAAAACGAGATTTGAACTTTTGATTAAACAATAATTTGGAATGATGCCCTCCTATGGACTTCATAACTTATAGGTGCAATAAACAGTGCATGTGTAACGTGTAGATTTACCCAGAAATGAAATGGATCAATATTTGCTACTATGAAAGAAATCCTCATGGTATGATGACTATTAGAGGAAGTAGAAATGCGAAAGTCAACTTATTATATACAGAAGTCAGGATTTTAACGAAAAGAAATATAAAACTTTATCTGGAATTTCGTTGTGATAATTGTTGTTAAGTGACATTACCAAGGAATGTCGAATGAAATGAAATAGGAGATTTGCAAAGGTATATGACTTCTTTTGTAGTGCTAATAATTATAAATCTGATTAGATTGTGTACCGACGGTTGGAAAAATCTTGTTCCAACGTACCTCGGCGAGATTTATGTCGGTTGTAGGATCATATGGCAAAGTGCTTCTTTTTTATTAGTAGTTTTTCTACTGATGGAATTAGCATTGGTGTTATTGTGCCTAATTTATATTTTTCAAAGGTCTTTACCTTGGAAGTCATGTGTGATAAACTTCGACGTCCGTGGATATATATAATTTAAGTTTTATGTGTTTTCTTTTTGTGCATTAGCACAACTTTATATGCTTCTTACAGGCGTTAATAGTTTATGGTAATGTATTGGGAATTCTTATATTTTTGATGGTGTTCCAACTTATAGAGTTTCCACTGTTATATGTTGACGCTCGAGTTACGGGATAAATGATCAAACAGAATAATGTTTGATATTGGAAAATAGATTCCTGATAAAGAAATCTAGAGACAGATGCTTGTGCTTTATTTCAAATTGTCAATCCTTATGGTTTTTGGATTTCCTTATAGATATACCTATCTATATATTCACATATTTCACATGCTGAAATAAACATACCATTTATCAGGTCAATGTATTTAACAGATTCATATTTCCAAAAACAAATCAGATATCAAATCTTGATATTATTTAGGGAAATATTTGTCACTTGTTTGACATACTATATACCCCGTCTTATCCGGTTCACGTCGGAGAGGTAATCTCAGTAGATCCGGACAAGCTAGAGAGTCTGCTACTCTATACCCAGTTTTGCCGGAGAAAATTTTCTATTTCCCATAAATAGTATCTTTTCAAGATTTAAAAGTGCCTCTTTTATTAGGGCTTTTATCCAGAATCAAGGAAATTTGTATTTCCATAACATATCTTTATTCTAGACCAAGTAATATCAATAAACAAGAATAAGTAGCAATTAAGTGCTATTACCTGTTAATCGTCATTCTTTATGACATACTAATCTTCATTACATTATACTTATATAAGTAATTTTTTATTTTGAAGCTTATATTAAGGCAAAATTCTTAAGTTCAAGTCTAAATATTATCCTGAGTGTTACCAGGTATTATTAAGTTCCTAACTCTCTGTTTAAACTTAGGTATTATTACAGCACCTAATTGCTTAAACAAGTGGCTTAGCTTATATTAAGGCATCTTTTCTTATGTTCAAGTCTAAATGCTTATCAGATGTGCTACCAGTTAATAGCAGTCTCCTAACTCTTTTATTTAAGCTTAAGTATTATTATCACAACACTTATAGGCTTAAAGTAGTGGCTTAGCTCTGATACCACCTTTACTGTCACGTCCCCCGACCCCATCCTGGACGGAATCGGGAGCCGCGAGCAGTCCAGTGGTACCGGTGATTATTTTGAAAAACATTGCAGCGGAAATTTTATCAGGACCGTGAGTTAGGAAAAATATCAGAGTTTAGAAACACCGGATTTTATTTAAATAGATGGAATAAATTCCATTGTTACAAAGGTAGCTTTTAATAAAAACAATATTTCTTAATTTGATTTAATTAATAAAATAAGCCACTTCTTGAAGTCTTTTAGTGCCGGATCCAATCCTTACTCCAATCTACTGTAATTACCTGAAACGCATTTTGAAAAGGTTTTGTCAGCGGGAAATACTGAGTGAATCATTCAGTTTACTAAAACGACTCATTTGTTATAATTTACAGTATTAAGAGTTTTTACATATGTTTCTGATATCTACCAACTACCCACAGTATTTGTCACTCGACCGGATCTGTGACTGTGGTCATATCACCATTGGCTGCCCCAATGAATGACGTATATCACTTAATTTTAGGTTCGCCCACCTAATGTGATTAAAACAGTAGTAATGTGCACAATACCCCACATACTGGCTGTAATTTGGTGATTACATAAACTTAATCACTGTAATTATAATTCTGAAAATAATTTGGAGTATTGTAAAACAGTTGATAAAAAGAGAATGACTCACATTATAAACATGCAGATTCATACGGCCAAAGTTTAGTCTACAGATAAGCCTTGATATATTGCAGATTTATACAGGCAGAGCTTAGCCTATTGATTTAGCCTTGTAACCTAGTGCACACGAACTAGGTAGGTAACTTAATACAACAATTACGATAACTCACGAGATCAAATTCTCACAACGAACGACAAAGTGCGATACTTAAACATCTATCGATTTAACGACGAACGACAAAGTATAACCCTAATGTGGGTGGCACTTAAACATCCATTGGATATATTGATCAGTCGGAAAATGAATCGTAATAGCGATCGAGTTAATACCCTGTATCGTAGCAGCACCCTGCTATACTAATTAGTGATTCGCGTGTGTGTGTTTTTAGAGTATTTGGACGATAACTCGGTGTATAATCGGAATTTAATCGTCGAATGAACAGCAGACTGCAAGTGCCGATGCCTGCTATTTATACACGAAATTTGACAGGCTTACGGACCGTAAGACTTATCCCTTACGGTCCGTAAGGGACACGTAATGACCATAGGTTTGCCGCGTGTGGGAGTAGGCTAGCTGAGTCGATGGAACGAATAATTTCAATTTAGACAGCAAGTTATAAGGATAATCGTCAAGTGGGGAATACCCCCACTGAGTTTTAGGGGCCCTGATCCTGATTCTGATTGTTCTGGAAATTTTAGGAGTTGTGTAGGATTACTTGGGTGTCTCAACTAGGGTTTCCTATTGGGTAAATAAAATAATAGATACGACTTTTTGATGAGATTTGTTTACAAAATAGAATAATAAATAGTAGTTTTTGGGTAAATCACAAAAAGGAAATAAAATGGTGAGAAAAGAAAAGGGACCCACTTTATAACTTTAGGTTTCAACTAGAAAGACTCCTGGTATAAATTTTGGGTATAACTTTTGGGCTATTAAAATATAAAATGCACTCGTGGTAAGTACAGTACCCCTAAATCAACCTTGTCCCGAAGTCCCGAGACCGAATCCCAACAACTTAGTCGGGCAGAGCCCTGACATAAGTTATGAGGCTCAGATCAATCGGAAAGAGTAGCGGTGATCGGGAGTTACAATACTTAAAACGGGACATACCATTATTATTATTATTGATAATAATAATAAAATAAAATAAAATAAAAATAGAAGATTTGAGAGAAAGGAAGTTGGCGACACATAGCCAAGGTGCAAGTTCTTGGTTGTTTACTTGCCTCCTATTTATACTACTCCAGGATCTATTTGAATTGAACACGTATAAAGCAATATTAATTGTCATGGACACCTTTCCAACTTCATATTATTATATGCCTATTTTGTTTATTTGATTATTATTATTATTGTTTATTTCATACGAAATTTTAAGTTTTGATTTTATTATTTCTTTATTTTATTTTAGTTCCTACAATTTCGATATTTACAAAATTAAAAATCTTAATGTTAACTTTATTATTATATTATTATTATAATTAATTTAACTGTTTCATTTATTTGGCGCGTATAACTTTCAAAATATAATGTTCTAGAAAATAATAAATATGTCATTAGAATGAGAATATTTTTGTCTACATTTGGGTCTAAGTTTTATAAAAAAAGGAGTAGGTTCAAATATCATATATTTTTATAATTTTATTATTAGATGGTTCATGGGTCCGTCTAGTTACTTCTTTTCTAATAGTCGACTTACCCGCAATATACCTGTCTAATAATATAAGTTTTTATATACTTTTATTTTATTAGATAGGTCACCCATACATAGGCCAATTAATTGGTATAATATTTCAACCAACTATATAAAATAGTGTTTAAAACTATTTGGGTTGAATATTTATATAAAAATAAATAAATAAATAAACTAGTTACTAGTTACTAGTGGTTAATAAATTTAACCAAACTTATAATTCTTATATAAAAATAGGAATGTTACACTTTAGAACCGTCTTTCTATTCTTTAATCCTGTGTAAACATATTTAGTAGGTCATTAGTACCTCATTTTGCCAAACCTTCTCGTTCCACTCGAAAAGCGATTTTTACGAATAGATTGTCTTATACTACCTATAAAACTTCTATGCGACCTACCTCGCTCCTAATAATTAAAACCGTTTTTATAAAGACCTCCTTCGTAAATATAATACATTTGTAAAACGACGCCAAATTTAACAATTCAAAATCGTTTTACCTATACGCGTTTCATCCATGCTTAAGCCTCAGAACCATTTTAGCCAAACAAATCATTTTACAAACCTATTTTTATTTCCCCCCAAATTTTCGTACTTCTCCAAAATGTTTCAAATTTTCAAATCTAAAACTTTTGCCAAAACACTGTCAAGTATTCCTTCTGAATAAATTTCGGGACGAAATTTCTTAAAGTAGGGGAGACTGTAACATCCGTCAAAAACGGATATCCAAAATCCGACCCGTTTTGAAATCCGAATCATACCCTTTGAATTCTCGAAAAATTTTCGCGATTTAAAATACCGTTGAAAGATTTACATGTAATTTTCAATATAAGTTATTTATTTATCTAGTTAATTAACTTATTCAAATAACCATTTGCAAATTTAAAAATTTACTTTTAATTTAAACTAGTTAGTTTTAGTTAAAGTTAAAACTAGTTATTATAGTTAACCAAGTTAGTCAAATCCATCAAAGTTAAGGGGCTATATTGTTCTTTTTGTTCCTTAAAATTGAAAAGCAAACCCTATATCTCTCGTTTACTTGTGCAGTCATCACAAAAGCAACAAGAGCTTATCATCTCATCTTCAACCCTAACTCTCACCAACACCCGATCCTTCTCTCTTTCACCTGTAAATCACACCTACACCCCCTCGTATCACAACCACTGCACACCCACTCCCTTTCTTCTCTCAAGCTACAAGACAGCCGACCACCACCACTGTCTGGTGGCGGCGGCAATGGCACACGGCGGCGCAGAGAAGTAGATAGATAGAGAGAGAGAGGAAGCGGAGAGAGAGAGAGAGAGAGAGATAGAGCAGCGGAGATGGTCGACGGTGGCGTCGCCGTCGACGGGAGTCGACGCACGGCAGCAACCGGTGTCGTCCGAGGCGGTGGTTCGAGTTCCGGTCAGTTCTAGTCCAACCCAGTGCCGGTTTGAACTTCGCAACGCAGGTGCTCCAGGTCAGTCGTGATTCGGGTTTTGTCTTTGTTAAGTTTCGATTCGATTTCGTCTCAGTTTTATTTTGGGTGGCTCGGTTCAGGTCATAGGAGCCCCGGCCCGACTGATGACGGCAGAGGCGGTTATGTGTTTCGATTCAACCCGGTTCAGAGTTGATTTTGTTTCGGTTCGAGATTTGGCCTCGGCTCGGAGATGGGTCAACAAGTCAGCTGGGATTCGGGCCAAGTTCCGGGTCTCGGCTCAGCCTCGTTTCAGCCGGTTCAGACTCGGTTCGGTTCAGGTTAATCTCGGTTCGGGCTTTGGTCTTTGTTTCTATTCAAGTCTTGATAACCCTTTTGTTATTCAGCAGGTTCGGGCAATCGGATTCGTTTCGGGTCAGCTTCGGTTCGGCCAACAGTAGTCAAGCTGGTCAAACTTGGTCAAACAATAAACACGGGACTCGGTATAATGACACGTATATTAGTTTTATTATTTCGTATTCAAATATTGTTTAATCGCGGAACCAAATCCTTTGCACCTTGTAACACAACATAAATATATGTATATAAATATATTGATCCGTTTATTGATTATTGAATTTTGAAAATTATATCGAAACGTAGAGTGTCGGGATCGTCCAAAAACAGAGGAAACTCTGTCCGATTTTCGTTAAAATATATACATATATATACACACTTTTTAGTCGAAACACTAATGAAAACATATCAAATTCAAATAACTTTTATAACAATAATTGAAAACATATACTTATTTTGATGTTACTTTTATAACATTTTCGATAAACTTAATTTAGAATTAATGCGTAAACTATATAATATAGATATATGTTTATATATGCATATATATCCGCGAGTTATACTTTAGGTTCCGAAATTCTAATCCTTCGTCAAACTTTCGTTTACTCATGCGCCACTGTTTGCCCTTATAGGGTGACCTCGGTGTTCCGTCGTCCCAAACTCGCACACTCGTCAACACTTGGATAATCGGAAGAAATTGCAATATTGTGAGTATACTCGATCCCTTTTTCCCCTTTACACTTTGGGATGCAACATGTATAACTATGCAAACATCTTTAAACTAAACTAAACATACTCAATCCTTGTACAAACATGAAACTAATGTGCCTTACTTATGATTCTTGTATGCTCTATTTGAACGATTTGGAACGTATATGCTCATTAACTTTGCTAGCCCACCTTGACAATTATAGCGCTATAGGATTTACGCACCGCCTGTTAAACTTGGGGTATTGTTAAGTTAAACATTTACCATCCCGCTATCAATTGGGATTAGGCTATTTTATGCGTTGGATTCTTGGATTTGATCATAGTGTACGCCAAAATTGCATACTAGTAATTCACATATTATGAATCATGTTGGATTTGAGCCTTTTTATTCTAATATGCTATGTAAACAAACTTGTATACTCGCTCATTGCCTTTGCATTGAAACTCTATTTTAATACATGTTGCAGGTTGACTAACGAAGTATGGATGATTGATGAAACAAGTTTAGGGTGGACTAGATACACACCTTTAATCTATTTATCTTTTAATGTTATGTTATTCGTTGAAACAATGTTGTATTTTGTTTTGAATATTGTATGACAATTTAGCAGTTGCAATGAAATTTGAATTTAATTAAATACTGTCACATAGTGTTATGAAGTCTCTAGCAATCTATACACACTTCAAGTCCACCCCTACTCTTAACATTGACCCTTGGATGCTAATAATTTGTTTCCACGGCCCAGCTATAGAAATCTTTCTTGGAATGATCATCCATGCTCTTGAGTTATGGTGTATTGCCCAAATAAGATTCCGCCATAGGCTTTTTTTTCCGTTCTAAATCGCCACCACCATTTTGCTAACATTGCTTGATTCGAATCCTTAAGTGCACCAAAGCCAATTCCACCATATTCAACTGGAGCAATAGTGTGATCCCATGCCACCCAATTCATTCTTGCCTTTTCTTCCGATCCCCCCCAAAAAATACCCTTCTAATTCTTTCGAGAATGTCCAGCACTTGTATCGGTGCTTTAAAAATGGAGAAGTAATAAGTAGGGAGAGAATTTAATACCGATTTGAGGAGTGTAATTCTTCCACCGTATGATAATTGCTTAGCTTTCCATATTGATAGTCGATTCCTGAACGTGTCAATTACTGGCTTCCAATTCCGAACAAGATTCATATTCGCTCCAACAGGTAATCCTAAATGCACAAATGGAAAAACTCCCTTTTTACAGTTAAGCGTCGTCGCCATGGTTTGAACCGTCTGATCGCTAACTCCAACCCCATAAATACTGCACTTTGAAAGATTCACTTTCAGCCCCGATACTAAATAAAAACATCGGAGAATTCTGCGAAGGTTCAAAATATTCGAAATCGAACAGTCACCAATGAACACTACGTCATCAGCATAGATCAAATGTGATAAGTAGGGGCCTTGATTTGTGCGCCGAATACCTTTGTGTAGGATCGTGTTTTGACCTAATTGAGTCGTTCAGAGGAGTTTTCGTCAATTACAGGTGCGGAAAACAAGCAATTAACGTAGGAACAGCTAGTACTTCACTTTAAACACCTTTTCTATTAAGATATAACAGATTACAGGCAAATCTCGATCCGGCAGCACCTCGGTATGAGTTTCATCAACAGTTACAACTGATCCGCTCATGGGACTATTTATAGTGTTGTAGGTCCGCTCCAATGGACATGTCCGTAAAAGCGGACCTCCATTGTGACATAAAAGCGGACCACACTTTTGACATAAAAGCGGACCTGTTCTAGTCCCTAAAAGCGAACCTACTGCTAAACATCTATACAGAATCCTATTTTCTCGTAAATTGTGCCCTGATCTAACACTCTAAGAATATGACTCGATCCAAGACGAAGTCAACAGATGAAATGCATCAACAGACTCCCCCTCAGATGTTGACGGAGTCGTCCATCGAGTCTCCACACTGTTGTGTCTTCACATCTTCAGTCTTGATCAGTCTCTGGGTTTCTCTCTCTCTCTCTATCTTCATCTCTTTCTCTTTTATCATCAACAGACTCCCTCACTTTTGAAATTTGACAACTTTTGAGACTATCAAGTCCAACATGTGATCCCCCTCAAATGTTGACTTTCCTGCATAAACACTCTACCACAAACGTAAGTTTTATGATAAACGTTTAAGCATAAGATCATCACTTATCACAAACCAATCAATCAATCAGATACTAATGAACCACTTGGAATTTTGACGTTTTTCTTATCAAAACAAAACACAAACACCCAAACCAATTGTTCATCATGTTTAGCACTTCAAATTTTGAAAATCAGCTTTTCAACATCAGTCGTCTAAAATCTTTTTGACTTTTCAAAAATTTATGCTAAAACACACTAAAAATCTTTTTGGATTTTTCTGAAAGAAAATAGAAAGCAGAGATAAACTATCTACAGACAATATTTTTGTGAGTTTGTGCAAGAGGATCATATCAGAATATGAGACATATCACCAACACCGTTAAGCTTTAAACATTCTCAGTTCTAAACAATTTACCTAGATTGTCAGTATGTTTGTCCACTTAAATTTTCACACAGACTTCAATTGATTTGAGATACGATATTAATGTTTTAGAGACTTAAACTTAATTGTGTATCACTCCACTTGAATATACTCCTGTATCCAGATCCCAAATATTCAGTCTTACAGGTGAGTATACCACAGATGATATCTGTAAAGGGGTAGATGCGAAACCGTGAGAGCACAGGTCAGAACTTCCGTTCAGCAGAGAGATGACGGCTCGACTTTTGGTGGGTCCCCTTTAGATGATCTTTTTTACAACAGCAATGACTATCAATTTTATTGTTTCATCGATTTGCTGAGGGCGGCGCTTTTTCAAGCATTTTGCGAAAAGCATTATCCGGGGACTAGGTCAGTACTTCCATACAGCAGAAGTCTCGGGATAATACCCCAGATATCACTGAGTATAAAGACCTAGTATCTCAGAATACGGGATCTTTCAAACAAGATTTCGGGGGTTACCCATATATTCAAGAATAGTTACCCACAAATCAAGCAAGTTTGATTTAGGTTTATATCTCGTTTCAATTTACTAAATGTGCGAAAATCTACTGACACATCCGCAGTAAGATCGTTTATCACATTTTGACTTTCCAATTCTTTAGCATGTTGTGATAGTCCACTGATGTACTATCATTTCCTCTTTTATGCGACAAAAACTCATTTTTCAGTTTTATCATGTTTTTGGCTTTTTCAAATTTTCTAATGTTTTTGGATTTTCTGAAATTTTCTTACTCCCCCTAAAATGCAAACACATTAACGAAAATTGAAAACAAACTGTACAGAAACATGACAACCGATATCAAATCACCTCAAATCGCCATTCACTAGGCATAAACAATCAGAACTCCCCCTATCAACAAACTATTTTCCCATTTAGATTTCAAAACACTTAAGTTTGTTTTAATCAAAATGGTTTTTCCGGAAAATAAGTTTGATTGATTTTACCACTTGTAGATTTATCAAACAAATGTTCGGGGATGTGGTTCATCATCTTGTCTTCCAACCAAAAGTAGGAAAATACAAGTACAACTTAATGTCCTTGATTTACCATATGCAATCAAAACATCTAACCACTTGTAATTATAACCAACAAACATAAACAAACCTCTTTACCGATTGTATGATTGACGTTACCGAATAAAATTCAAGAAAGATGCTGATTCATGCTCCAAGCTTACCAACCTGGGAGCTCCGGCAAGTCCTGAGACTTATTGTTCATAATATGTACCATCCCAGTCACAAACCAGGGATGGTTCAACCTTTTCTATCTTTGTTTTCTTTTCATAAAATTCTTTAACCCCTTTGACTTTTCGATCAATCATCTTGCCAAAGATGTGTTTTACCTTGGGGTTAAAGACCTTCTCAGCATCAAATTCCTGTTCATCATGATAAAATTGGTTAGAAATTTCAATTTTACCAATTTTCTTTTTATAATTCTCAGCCCGAAGTAATGGAAACTCCTCATTATTAACAATCGGAACTGATTTTTCAACTTTTACATCAGTTTCACATTTTGAAACAACTTGTGGCTCAACTGATTTTGTGGAATCAGTTTCATCGCCTGAAGATAGCTCCTCTGATTTTGATCCATCAGAATCATTGCTAGAGCTTTCACCAACCTTCTTAACAACCCATTTCTGGTTGTCAGATTTGGCTTTCTTCTTGTAAAACTTGTTCGAACTCTCACCTATTTCAAAAATAGAATTTTTAAACAGTTTGGTTCGATCAATTGGTGGCTCAAACTCAACCACTTGTTCTTTGAGTTTACGAGATACTCCCTGTTTTGATTGTATCGCATTAGAACAATCTTTGGCAATATGTCCAACATTGTTGCACTTGAAACAGGTTCTCGAGTCTCTCTTCTGCTTAGCTATCTTCTTCAACTCAACTTGCTTCTTCGTCAGAAACTCACTGTTTGATTCTTTCCAGAAGTTTGTCTTTTCTTCTTCATCAGTTGATGTACCTGAAACAAATGACATTTTGGATTTAAAATCACGAACATATTTTTCATTTTTCTGTAGGAGTAAAACCTAAACCTTTCTTTTTGAAATTACCGTTATGGTTTGATTTCTTTTGGAAACCTGAACCAGAACTGTAATTCTTTTTCTTGTTTAATCTTTGTTGTACTCTTGAGGTGTATTTTTTAGGTTTTTCATTAAGACATAAGTCTTTTATTTCAGAAATATTGATTTCTGTGAGTTTGAAAACCTTGTTTATCAATTCAGTTTTGACACCTCTTATTGGAAATTCATCATCAGAATATAATTTGTCAGAATCATTCAAAGTGTAAGCCACTTTAAACAATCCATCATCCAAATTAGATTTTGATAACAGAAACTTTCTATCATAAACAAATTTGCCCTGTTTTTCTGTTTGACTCTGTGTGCATGACCCAGACTTTGACTCTTCAACATCATCACTTTCTAACACGTGATCCACGACTTTCTTCATCAATTGAGACTGTTGATCAGTGTCAGATGATGTAAATACAACATCAATATTTTCTGGAAGATTTACTGACGATTCTGACTCCCACTGTAAATTTGTGGCCTTTTTGACTCTTTCATCGTTTGGATAACGAGGTAAATATCCATTTTCCAGCGGGGGTGGACACTTGTTATAACTGACACCTTTCTTCTTACCAGATGACGTCTTTTCAGTATCCTTTTTCTTGTCACTCTTTTTCTTGTCAGCAATCTTTTCCTCAACACTAACTTCAGTTGCTTTCTCTTCAGTTACCACATCGTCTTCCCATACGTTCATGCTCTCAACCGTCGGATAAATTGTCACACCCCAACCAATGGCGGAAACATCGGGATGAGACGAAGTGTGAAGATTGCTCGAGACATCATAACACTAATAATTGTGACAAGTATTTAAATAATCCGACTTCATTTCATAAGATAAATTATCAACATTACAAGAAATTCAAATACAACAAGTTTAACAAAATAACATGTCAACATAACAAAATTGATACAACATATTAAACCTAAACGTCTATATGTGTATCTAGGCATCAACGCTACTTCATTTTGTTGATGCATATTTTGTCTATCGCCTTCGTCAATCCGAGCCGTGGTGAAAAGCCGGAAGAAATTATGTGCATATTGTCATATTTAGTTAGAAATGGCAAGGTGGCAAACTTGTAATTAGTGTGAACTTTCACTAAGTTGCCTTGACCATATAAATAGGAGATATGTCATGAGTTTAGTTAGACTTTTGGAAGACTTTTAGAAGAGATTTAGAGAGGAGACTTGGAGAAGACTTTCTAGAGAGAGAAAGTAGAGAGAGAAAGTTGTAAACACGTGATTCTTGTACCGTACACGTCAAAGTTAGCAATGGAATCACATTAGAAGTACGTTATCGTGTGTTCGGTCACGTTCGTTCACGGATTCCGCACGTGAAACGTTCGTTACGCAATCGAACGGTGTCAAAACCGGTCCTACAAGTGGTATCAGAGCTAGGAGCTCGATTGCTTGATCAAACACGTTGTTTTCGTACTGATTTCAGCAGATTTGAGCCGATTCAGATATGATTTCTCCTATTTCTTCACCTTTTACTCGTTCTGTACTGAAATACGTCAAATTGAACAGGTAAATACGGTCCGTTTCGTCTGATTTTTGGATATGTTGTGCGTATAGACCCGATCTACAACCCTACCAAGTTTCAGCTCGAAATTCCGAGCCGTTTAGGAGTAATCGCGAATTTTCGGTCCGATTTTGCGTCATATGTTCAGATCTGTTGGAACCGCCTATACGAACATCTGGAACCGCTCATAATTTCAGGTGTGGAACCGCTCATACGTCTAAAATTAGACAGAGTTGGGAACCGCTCCAAGTGTCAGTTGAATCGCTCTTTTGTCATCATTGTCAGCAAACAATTAAGTTGTTGTTTTGACAAATTAATTCAGCCAATCATTTTATGTAGTGGGCCAATCATTGGTGTCGGTTCAAAGAGGTGCACATGTGAAGCTCAGGGGTTGTCGGTTATCTCATAAAAACCATCCATCAATCCACTTACATTTGTCCCCCACTATCGGCCTTGTTATCAAAACATCACCGCCCACATTAGTCAATATAAGCCCATATGCTTTATTAATCCACCGTTCTGTTGCACCGCCCAAACATAAGCCCACCGCCCCATTTTTTTTCAATCAAACCCACCGCCCCATTCACTTGTTGGCCCAATCGCAGATTTTTTTTCACCGCCCATACAACCAACCCACTAACCCAAAGTTCAAATCATTTGCCGCTCTTAGTAACACGTCGGGACCGCTCAAAAGTCTATATGTGAACCGCGTTTATGACATTATGAACCGCTCATAGACAACGTTTGGTCCGCTCAAAAGTTAACACGTTGAACCGCTTATTCAGATTGTTTTGGATCGCTTTTTTAGACAAATTCTTTGGATCGCGTATTCGAACATCGGTTGGATCGCGTATTTGGCAGTTTGAAAAACCGAGTTAAGAAATCATGGGTTTCAATGTGTTTAATATGACTCAGGAAAAAATGGATAAAATAAGGGAATTAGAGAGAGAATTTGATTCGTTTTCAATGTTTCCAGGAGAAAGTACAAAGAGTGTCATTAAGAGATACAAACATCTTGTTAGTTCAATGTCTGATTTAGATATTACAAAAGAACCAGAAGAGTGGGTTGAAAAATTTATCAGTGCATTACCGAAAGAAGAATGGGAAGATTATGTCTTGAGCTTGAAAAGTTCTAGAGAATTTTCTCAACTGACAATTACTCCACTCATTAAAAGGATTGATGAACAGATGGTGATCAAGGATGAGAAAAGGAAAGAAAAAGCTGTAAAAGTCAAAGAATCTGTAAAGAATGAATTGTCAAGGTCTGCATCAGTATGCTCAAATTGTCACAACTTCAAGACAGTCAATGCCAAACTTGTGAAGGATGCAGAAAGTTTAGCATTGGAGATCAAGAAGTTGAACAATAAGAAGAAAGCTGATGAAAAACAGATTCTAGACTTACAGGGTATTTGTGAGAAGATGAAAGTCGAAAATGCCAAACTGTTGGGTAGTGTGAACAGTTTGACATTAGAGAACAAAGGTTTGAAAGAAAATGAAAAGGTTTTTGAAAGCAAACATAAATCATCAGAAAATGAAGATTTCTGGATAAAATTGGAGAACAAAAATCTGAAAGCTAATGAAGTGAAACTTCAAGAACAGATAAATGTTTTGGAAAATGAAAAATCTGTTCTTGAAAACTTGAAAAATGAAAATAAAAATTCAATCAAGTCTCATCTTGAAATAATATCTAAGCTTGAAGACGAAGCTAAGAGTTCAAGGATCAAGATTGATGGACTTGAAAAGAAATTGATCAGTTTTGCGACTAAATCTGACAAGTTGAATATTCCTTGTCCAAAACCGATCAATTCAGTTCCAATAAGTGACTGTGTCACAAACTTTGACAGTCAAAGTTGAAGATTGTGATGATGCATCCGATGATGAAAATATTAAAAAAGAAAAACAAAAATCGTTTTTAAATTTGAAAGAAAAATCTCAGAAAACTGTTTTGCAATCGACCGAAAAAGGTGAATGTTCTAAGCAGAAGCCTTTGAAGAAGAAAGCAGAACAGAAACAAAAAGATAATAAAAGTTCATCGGATCTATCATCCAATCAAAAACAAAATTTACAAAAAATAAAAAATGAAAACTCAAAAAATGTTGGTAATAAGTGGTGCAGGTCAGACCACAGTGCTAAAACGTCAAATCCATCAAAGTTGAGGAAGGAATATCACCAGGCCAAACAGTGTTACGACTTGAGTGTTTGGTACAACGGTGATAACTGGTACGATAACAGAATGTGTTACAGCTGCGGCTATCATGGACACATTGCTGTTAATTGCCAGTACTGGAGATATGAGACCAGGAGGTGCTATAACTGCAATATCAAAGGTCACATTGCCCGAGATTGCCCGAGGAGATCAATGGGAAGATCAAGGGTTATGTCTCAGAAAGTGGAAAGAATTCCAGTCAAGGTCAAGCCCGAAGAACTAAAAGTTCGAGAACCAAAAGTTCAACAACCGAAAGTTCTAGAGACGAAAGTTAAACTTTCTCAGGGGCAGAAAGACCGACTGAGGAAGAAGAGGAAGAAAGCGAGAGAATATCTCGAGAAGATTTTGTCCTCGGGTTCACGAGACAAACAGAATAAAAGTTCTGATGAATCGACTCCTTCAGTTGCAAAAACAAGCAAGACGAATTCATCAGATACAAATCTGAGGACAGAACAGGAAAAGAAGAAGAAGAAAAGGGTCGGCGATGAATCTGACAGATCAAAGTCGGACAAGCCACCTGCAGGCAATGATTCTGGTATGGTAAAACCAGAGGAGCCATTGGTTGAGGTAAAAGTTGAGAATTCTAGTTTAACAATGGATGAGAAAAACTTTCCACCATTGTTAAGCAAGAATTCAAAATCACCCAAGGGCAGTCAGGCTTGGGTGAAATTGTTTAAATGAAAAACCTGACTTGCCGGAGATCCCAAGATGGTATCGTGGATCATGAATCGGCACATTTCTTGAGAAATTTCACTTTGGTGATTTTTCGCCTCGTACGTGGTAAATCAGGGACATTAATTTGTACTTGATTTTCTACTGATGGTTTATGATCAAACTGGAAATAATAAATCTTTAAAAGGTTTGAAGAAAACAAGATGATGAGATAACCCCGAATCTACAAATGGTTGGAACACAAACTAATTTTTCCGGAAAAACCATTTTGATTGAAACAAACTTAAGTGTTTTGAAATCACAATGGGAAAATAGTTTGTTGTGAGGGGGAGTTCTGATTGTTTTTGCACAAGAATGGTGAATTGAGGTAATTCATATAATGTTGTCAAATTTTTGTATAGTTTGTTTTCAATTTTTCCTCAGAAAATCAAAATTGAAACATATTTTGATTTTAGGGGGAGTAAGAAAATTTTGAAAAATTTAAAAAAATTAAAAAATGAAAATGAGTTTTGTTGCAAAAAGAGGAGATGATAGTACATCGGTGGACTATCACAGCATGCTAGAGATTTGTAAAGACAAAATTGGTTTTAAACAAGTCTTACTAATGATGTGTCAGTAGGCTTCACACAGTTAGTAAATTGTATTCGAGATATAAACATAAAATCAAAACTTACTTATTTTGTGGGGAACACTACTTGGATATATAGGTAACCCCTGAAATCTCGTTTGAAAGGTTTCTTATTCTGGAATACTAGGTTCTTGTACTCAATTGATGTCTGGGGTATTATTCCGGGACTTCTGCTGAACGGTGGTTCTGACCTAGTCCCTGGCTAATACTTTCTTCATATGCTTGAAACATAGCATAAAGCCCTCAGCTGATTAGACAATAAAATTGATGATCAGTTGTTGTAGCTGAAAAGATCCTCTAAAGGGGACCCACTGCTAAGTCGAAGCTGATATCTCTCTGCTGAACGGAAGTTCTGACCTGAGATCCCTCAGTTCTCGCATTTTTCCCCTAATTTATATACAGATATCATTTGTAGTTATACTTACCTGTAGATCAGAATATTGGGATCTGGATACGGGAGTATATTCAAGAGGTGGGACACTCAAATAAGTTTAAGTGCTAATACATTAAATACGTATCTTGAATCAATTGAAAATTTGTGTAGAGGTTTAAGTGGACAACAATACTGACAATCAGAAGTAAATTTGTTTTTAACATTTGCTGATTAATTAAGATCAACGGTGTTGGTGATATGTCTAAAAAAAAACCGATATGATCCTCTTGCACAATCTCTCAAAAATAGTGTTCATTTCTGTATTGTTCAAAATTCAAAAATCCAAAAATATTGTTTGTTTGTTAGATATTTGAAAACTACAAAAAGATTTTCGACAACAGAATGTGAAGAACTGATATTTGACATTTCAAGTGCTAAACAAGTTGAACTTGTGGTTTGAGAGAGAGTGTTAAATTGTGAAGATTTGGAATGCAAATTTGGTTCATTAACTTGATGAATAAGTTGAATGGTAACCTACAGTTTGATCTTCATAATTTTTCTTATATGATTTGCTGATTCATTAAGTTGAATTGCAAATTGTATTAGTTTGTAATAGTATGGTTGAGTTTTGCAGGTTTCTGATCCTGTTGCTACGAATAGCCAGGAGATACATCAGAACCAGAGGAGAGCTTAAACAGAGAAAGCCAGGAGTTGATTTCAATGGTGATAACGATTTCCAGACAGAGATCCCAGCATGATGATAGGGGGAGTCTGATGAAAGTTAGAGCCAGAGAATGATCCAGGCATATGATTCCAGGAAGGAATTCCTGAAGAAGAAATGATTCCAGACAGAGTTCCTGAAGAAGATCGAACTGGATTGAGGTGCTGTGAATGATTGAAGACACTCACTAAAGATTCCGTCAACATCCAAGGGGGAGTTTGTTAGTGCAGTTGTCTGTCGACTACATCTTAGTTCGTGTCTTAGAGAGAGAGAAAGACAAGTCGTTACGAGTTTCACTACGAGATTGACTACGGCAATATCCAAGGGGGAGATTGTTGATGCATATTTTGTCTATCGCCTTCGTCAATCCGAGCCGTGGTGAAAAGCCGGAAGAAATTATGTGCATATTGTCATATTTAGTTAGAAATGGCAAGGTGGCAAACTTGTAATTAGTGTGAACTTTCACTAAGTTGCCTTGACCATATAAATAGGAGATATGTCATGAGTTTAGTTAGACTTTTGGAAGACTTTTAGAAGAGATTTAGAGAGGAGACTTGGAGAAGACTTTCTAGAGAGAGAAAGTAGAGAGAGAAAGTTGTAAACACGTGATTCTTGTACCGTACACGTCAAAGTTAGCAATGGAATCACATTAGAAGTACGTTATCGTGTGTTCGGTCACGTTCGTTCACGGATTCCGCACGTGAAACGTTCGTTACGCAATCGAACGGTGTCAAAACCGGTGTTCGTTACGCAATCGAACGGTGTCAAAACCGGTCCTACACATTTCATAGCATCGTCATCATCAACCTGTAACATGTTTAAAATAATTCAATGCAAAAACAAAGGCGAGTATACAAGTTTGATACATACATAGCAAAAGATAAGTTTTAAACAATTCCTCATAGCAAGCATGTGATTCAAGATAAACATTTAAACATGGTATGTGTCTAACATATCAAACCAAGGAAACGCAATATGCTCATGACATAACCGAAGATAAAGAGGCGGGTCGTTAATCCTATAGCGCTACATATGTCACGGTTTGGCTCGTACGAAGTTAATGATAAATTCAACACATAAGATAAATCCAAGTTTAAAGCATCAAGCCATCACGTATACAAGCATGTTATAGGAATGTTCATGTGTTTAAGCAAAAAGTTCATGTGTAAGTTTTGTTGATAGATAAACATGTTACACCCCAAAAGTGGTAAAAGTAAAAAGGGGAATACGAGTATACTCACGGTTTACAAGTCGTGACTTGAAGTTCCGAGAGCAAGTTGGTGGTTGAATTAGCTAGTTGGAGCACCTTGTTCCTCTACACAAAGAAACAAAGCGTATGAGTTTGGGGAATTCGGAAGATTCGGAATTAAAGTGACATGAAAGTATTATAAATTATATCAAAATACTCATCTTCCCGTATGACACTTGCATGACACTTGGTAACCACGAGGGTTATAATGATTTCATGAGTCGAACACCCATAAGAATCATAGCAAGGTTTAGGTCCTTAGATGATGTCAAAGATTTGAGTGTACATAGGTATTATTTAGTTTGTAGAATATATATATTATTAGATTCGGATGTTTAAGTATTCAAGTAAGAGGTAGAAGATTTTATTCTTCATTTAGGTACCTCAAGTCGAGTCATAGGTGTCATGGATGGGGTAGGAAGACAAGGCTTCCGTTTAGGTACCCCTTTGATGTTCACCACTACACTTGATGTAAAAACAACCAAGGAGGGTCATGAACTAAGGTCATTACAAGTAGGTAAAGTAAACTAACTAATAGAAATCATCAAATCACGTGAGGATTGTATGTTTGGGACAACCCAAGTTGTTCCATAATCACTCATGTATCAAAGGCTATGTTTGACATGATTTGTGGGTTGAAACCCTAGACAAAACACCAAGTTTATGAGGTTTAATCCTCTGATCTTAAATGTCTCAACCTTGTTTTTAAGCTTAACCAACCATGGGATAAGTTGTAAGCATTAGGACATAGGTATGAGATGTGTTTGACACAAGTTGCATAGGCTTAAACAAGTTTTTGATGAACATAAAAACAAACAGAAAGTTTATGGACTATTTTGGGGCATTTCCAGGTCTGATTTCTCCAAGGAGAAGTCTAGGAATCGAACCCCATGATTATCCAAGCAAGTAGGAAAAAGAATCAAGTGATTTCGTGAAGATATGAGCAAGTTATGCTCACTTTTGTAAAGATGTATGAATCTGTCCGAATTTCTGAAGTTTGCAAGAACTTGAGAGTGTTTGAGAGAGATTTTGATGTTGTGAAAGTGTAAGAATGCTTGGAGAGGATGGGTATTTATAGGGGAATGAGTTAGGGTTGATTGGAGGAGGTTGGAGGTGGATTAGAGGCCATTGGAGGAGAAGAAATCTTGGGATTTCGTGCTAATCCGCGACCATTTCAAATATTCTGCCCGCCAGACACCCTTACGGACCGTAAGGGGAGGCTTTGCGGTCCGTAAAGCTTGGCCAGAAACACGTTTGTTTTTGTTTTGTGTTTTCTTGATTTGTAACATGTTCCAAGGTTGTATGTTACGGGTTTTGGGACTTATTTAGGTATTTTAAGTATATGTAACATGTTCCAAAAGTTGCATAAGTGTACAAATGAGTATGTTTAAGATCAAATCAACATGTGCATAGTATAAAGTACGTATGTTACATATTTACAAGTTCAACATATGTTTGTAAGCATCACAAAAAAAAAGTATCAAATGATCTCATGATTAATTGTGTTATGATGTATGCATAGTATGTAACAAGAAAATGCAAGTTTTTCATTCATGATCAAAATCTCGAGTTTACAGCGAGTACAAGAAAGAACGAGTACAGTGATACAAGGCTTCCAAAATTAGAAATACGAGTAAGACAAGCTATAAATGGAAAGTACAAATACGCTGGGCGTTACAGTCTCCCCTCCTTTAGGGAATTTCGTCCCGAAATTTAGGAAGACTTAGGGAAAAGATGAGGATATTTAGACTTCATTTCGCTTTCGAGCTCCCAAGTAAATTCAGCGCCACGTTTTCCTTCCCATCGAACTTTGACAATAGGAATTCGACTGCGCCTCAATTGCTTGGTTCCTTGGTCCATGATTTCGACCGGTTTTTCCACAAAGTGAAGCGTTTCGTTGACTTGCAAGTCTTCGAGAGGAACATGGAGTCCTTCGTCAGCTAGACATTTCTTTAAGTTGGACACATGAAAGACAGATGTACATTGCTGAGTTCTTCGGGCAGGTCCAGTCTATACGCAACCTTGCCAATCCTCTCGAGAATTTTGAAAGGACCAACGTAGCGAGGTGCGAGTTTCCCTTTCTTGCCAAATCGAACCACGCCCTTCCAAGGGGATACCTTGAGAAGCACGAAGTCACCTGTCTCGAATTCCATAGGTTTGCGTCCTTTGTCAGCGTAACTCTTTTGTCGGCTCCTGGCTTTCAATAAGTTGTCTCGAACCTGCAAAATCTTGTCCGTTGCCTCTTGTATAAGCTCGGGACCGGTGATTTGGGCTTGACCAATCTCGTGCCAAGAAATAGGCGAACGGCACTTGCGACCATACAATGCTTCGAAAGGTGCCATTTGAATACTCGCGTGATAACTGTTATTGTACGAGAATTCGACCAAGGGCAAGTGTGAATCCCAGTTGCCACCAAAATCTATTACGCATGAACGAAGCATATCCTCTAGGGTTTGGATAGTACGCTCGGTTTGACCGTCAGTCTGAGGATGGAAAGCGGTGCCAAGGTTGAGTTTAGTACCCATAGCAGATTGAAAAGTTTGCCAGAGACGAGACGTAAATTGAGCATCACGATCAGAAATGATGTCAATGGGAGTACCATGATGACAGATTATCTCCTTCATGTATACCTTAGCCAATTTCTCGACCTTGAAATCTTCACGAATGGGGAGGAAGTGAGCTGATTTGGTCAATCGATCAACGATTACCCAAATGCTGTCATGACCAGCAGTAGTGCGAGGAAGCTTAGTGATAAAATCCATGGCAACGCTCTCCCATTTCCAGATAGGAATTCTTGGTTGTTCGAGTAAGCCAGAGGGACGTTGATGTTCAGCTTTCACTTTGGAACATGTGAGACATTTTGAAACGAAGGTGGCTATATCCTTCTTCATTCCAGGCCACCAATAGGATGTATACATATCATGGTACATCTTATCGGCACCAGGGTGAATAGAATACTTCGTGTTATGGGCCTCCTTCATCAGGAATTTGCGAAGATCGTCACGGTTGGGAATCCAGATGCGATTGAGATAGTATAAAATGCCATCAGATTTGGACACGGGACTATTTTCAGCACCACATTGCATCGCGTTGTAGAGGTTACCCTCATTAACGGATGTGTACTGAGCGTTACGCATGTGATTTTGAAGATCGTGGACGAGTTGGAAACAACGGATACTTTTGACATGAGTTTTACGACTAAGAGCGTCAGCTACTACATTCGCTTTACCTGGGTGGTATTTGATTTCGCAATCGTAGTCGTTTAACAATTCCACCCAATGACGTTGACGCATGTTTAGTTCCTTTTGGTTGAAGATGTGTTGAAGGCTCTTATGGTCGGTGAAGACCACACATTTAGTACCATAAAGGTAGTGTCGCCAAATCTTCAATGCAAAAACGACTGCACCAAGTTCAAGGTCGTGGGTAGTATAGTTTTTCTCATGAATTTTGAGTTGTCTCGATGCGTAAGCGATAACCTTGTCACGTTGCATAAGGACACAACCAAGGCCGAGGTTTGAAGCGTCGCAATATACGAAAAAATCATTGTTACCATCAGGAAGCGTTAGGATAGGAGCATTGCAAAGCATATTCTTGAGCGTTTGAAAAGATTCCTCTTGTTCGGGACCCCAAACAAAAGGTCTCTCTTTTTGAGTCAAGGAGGTTAAAGGAACAGCGATTTTTGAAAAGTTGGAGATAAAACGACGATAGTAACCAGCAAGACCAAGAAACGAGCGAATTTCAGACGGAGATTTAGGTGCGATCCAATTTTTCACAGCTTCGATTTTAGCGGGGTCAACGTGAATTCCAAGTTCGTTGACAGTATGACCAAGGAATTGAACCTCTTTTAGCCAAAATTCACACTTGGAGAATTTGGCGTATAGACGTTCAGTACGAAGGAGTTCAAGGATAAGGTGCAAGTGTCGCTTATGCTCTTCTTGCGTCTTGGAATAGATGAGAATATCGTCGATAAAGACGATCACAAAACGGTCCAAGTATGCTTTGCACACGCGGTTCATTAAATCCATGAAAACAGCAGGTGCGTTGGTCAAACCAAAGGGCATGACCACGAACTCGTAATGACCATAACGCGTACGGAAAGCGGTTTTAGGTACATCTTCTTCGAGTACTCGAAGTTGATGATACCCAGAACGAAGATCGATCTTTGAAAAGCAGGTTGCGCCTTGCAATTGATCGAAGAGGTCATCTATGCGAGGAAGAGGGTATCGGTTTTTGATGGTAAGCTTGTTGAGCTCACGATAGTCAATACACATACGAAATGATCCATCTTTCTTTTTGACAAACAAAACGGGAGCGCCCCAAGGAGAAGTACTAGGGCGTATAAAGCCTTTGTCAAGAAGCTCTTGAAGTTGACTCGAGAGCTCTTGCATCTCAGAGGGTGCTAAACGATAGGGAGACTTAGCGACAGGCGTAGCGCCAGGCACTAAGTCGATGCGAAAATCGACAGAACGAGCAGGAGGCGGACCAGGAAGATCGTCGGGAAATACATCCGGGAAGTCGCGTACAACAGGAACGTCGCTTATGCTTGGGCCTTTGTCCTTCTTTTCCACAATGTGGGCGAGAAAAGCGAAGGTACCCTTGCGTAAGCATTTGTTTGCTTTGATACACGAGATAAGCTTAAGGCCTTGAGAAGGCTTTTCACCATAGACGTGTAGAGAGTCACCGTTTGGAAGAGGTAAGCGAATAAATTTCTCGGAACAGACAACTTCAGCACGAACTCGCCTAAACCAGTCCATACCTACTATGACGTCGAAACTACCCATTTGCATAGGTATGAGATCGATTGAAAACGTATGATCGTTTAGAATCAACGAGCAGTTGGAGAGAACAGAATTGACAACGACGGTTTTACCATTAGCGACTTCGACAGCGAAAGATTTTGGCAACTTAGAGCGTTTACACTTGAGCAAGGACTCGAATTCTAACGACACAAAACTTTTATCGGCACCAGTATCAAATAGGCATGAAGCATAGACATGGTTAACGAGAAACTTACCAGTAATGACGTCGTTCGCGTTTTGAGCCTGAGCAGTGGTGAGAAGGAAAGCTCGACCTCTAGCGGGTTCTTGGACCTGTTGCTGTTGTTGTTGAGGCTGCGGTTGCTGCTGTCGAGGTTGTTGTGGCTGGTATCGTTGAGGGCACACGTTGGCCATATGGTTGGTATCACCACACGTGTAGCATGCTCGCGCAGGGGCGGCTTGATTCGGAGCTAAAAGGGCTTGGTTTTGGTGGGTATGAGGTGGGAAGCGGCAGTATGGAGCAGTATGCCCACCTCAGCCACACTTGTCGCACTTTCGACATTGAACGTTTGGAGGGTGATGATACTGGCATTTGCCACACTTTGGTTGCGTTCCAGTGTAAACCTTGCGTGGAGTTTCATTGTTGGTAAAAGCAGGCACGGTTTGAAGGGGTTGTGGGTTTGGCGGAGTGACGACCGCACAGTTTTGGCTTGAAGCCTTCCGCTTCTTGCCTTGGTTTTTCTTAGACGGTTGGGAGGGTTTGGGCTCATCAGAAGAGTCAATTGTAGCTTGGCGTGCACTTTTTGTTGAAGCCTTGTCAAAGGTTCCATGAAGAACGCAGTTGTTGTTAAGTTCGGTGGTTATACGAAAAGCATCTTCAATGGTTTGGAGATTAGCAGAGGCAAGGTGGTTTGTCAGGGAAGGTGCAACACAACGGACGAATTTGGCTACGGTTTTGGGAACGGTTTCAACTTGTCCAGGGCAGAGAACACTGAGCTGTTTAAAGCGCGTAATCAGGCCATCCATGTCACTCCCCTTCTGAGTAAGGTTCCAAAATTCGTTCTCCAATTTTTGGAGTTCATGAGGGGGACAGTAGTGGTCTTTCATAAGTTGTTTGAGATCGTCCCAAGGCATAGCATGTGCGACCTCGTTTCCTCTTTTGTTGCGTTCAGTCGTCCACCACTCGAGTGCCTTTTCACGAAACACCCCAGTTGCATTCAAGGTTCTTAGTTCGTCAGGGCAACCACTTTGCAAGAAGGTAAGCTCGATGGCATCAAACCAGTTCATCATGGCGGTAGCGCCATTCTTGCCAGTAAATTCTAAGGGTTTACAAGCCATGAAATGCTTAAACTGGAAGGTCGGCTTGGGTTTGTCTGCCTTTGAGTCAACAGAGCCATGCGGTGAATCGGTTTGAATCTTGCTAACGATGTCGGGTAGGACTTTAGCAAATTGCTTGGCCATAAATTTCATGCAATCTTTTTGAGACATGGCGGTGGAAGTTGAACCCTTCTTTGACTTTTGCTTCTTGGAAGAGCGAGACGACATCTAAAAGATTGAAAAGGAGAAGGAAAGGATGAGACTTGATCATTAATTGAATATAAGGTTTGTGTATGTAAAATCAAGTAAGTGTTCATGTACCAAGTAAAGTTCACATAGAGCATAAGTTTTCAACATACATTCAACAAGTATAACACATAAGTTGCAAAGAAGGGGTATAAATTTAGTTTGTTCACGAGAATTATTATTGTTTGTGATTGCGGTAACGTGCGAATTGTTTAAAAAAAACAACATTTCGAAACGAATGAACGTTCAAGTATAAAGTCACATATAAACTGAGATACATAAAAGAGAGGCTCAATAAAACATAGGATTGTTTCGGGTAGAGAAACGTCGACAATTCCAAAGTGGGTCGAAAGTCCTTTCGATTTAGAGATATTGTGCTTTGGCCTATAAGTAAGATACTCTCGTCGAGAAGCGATTAACGGTATCTTACCCTTCCGGTTACTACACACCTCTAAACGATTGGAACATTCGGGACTTTGGCGAGAATAAAAATCAAGGAATGGGACTTAATCGACAAGATGCGGGTTTCACCCCTAACTTGACGATTTCGTACCCTAGATGTGGTTGGTACTTGTCGGCCAAAATAAAATTTTGACACTTTGACAAGGGTCCACTAGAGTTGAAATGGAAATTACCATTAAGTTGTGGATGTCACTCCTTGCTTAATGGTGAAATTTCGTGCAAAAATAGATTAAAGGTGGAGTGAGAGTCGTTTACCAAATTGTGGGTTTCACGCCTATTTTGGTAAAGTTGTCTCGTTGATGTTACAAGAGTATAAAATAGCATAAGTGTATTCGTGTTAGCCTTAGGAAAGGCGCATAAATTTAATAACAAGAAGTGTAGCTAGGAAGCATGTAAGGTAGAGTACAAATGTTTTAAACAACAAATAAGAGGCAAAGTTCCTAAAACTATAGACTAGGGCAAAAGCATGGCAATTTTCCTAATTCCCTATAGTTATGGCTCTGATACCAATCTGTCACACCCCAACCAATGGCGGAAACATCGGGATGAGACGAAGTGTGAAGATTGCTCGAGACATCATAACACTGATAATTGTGACAAGTATTTAAATAATCCGATTTCATTTCATAAGATAAATTGTCAACATTACAAGAAATTCAAATACAACAAGTTTAACAAAATAACATGTCAACATAACAAAATTGATACAACATATTAAACCTAAACGTCTATATGTGTATCTAGGCATCAACGCTACTTCATTTCATAGCATCGTCATCATCAACCTGTAACATGTTTAAAATAATTCAATGCAAAAGCAAAGGCGAGTATACAAGTTTGATACATACATAGCAAAAGATAAGTTTTAAACAATTCCTCATAGCAAGCATGTGATTCAAGATAAACATTTAAACATGGTATGTGTCTAACATATCAAACCAAGGAAACGCAATATGCTCATGACATAACCGAAGATAAAGAGGCGGGTCGTTAATCCTATAGCGCTACATATGTCACGGTTTGGCTCGTAAGAAGTTAATGATAAATTCAACACATAAGATAAATCCAAGTTTAAAGCATCAAGCCATCACGTATACAAGCATGTTATAGGAATGTTCATGTGTTTAAGCAAAAAGTTCATGTGTAAGTTTTGTTGATAGATAAACATGTTACACCCCAAAAGTGGTAAAAGTAAAAAGGGGAATACGAGTATACTCACGGTTTACAAGTCGTGACTTGAAGTTCCGAGAGCAAGTTGGTGGTTGAATTAGCTAGTTGGAGCACCTTGTTCCTCTACACAAAGAAACAAAGCGTATGAGTTTGGGGAATTCGGAAGATTCGGAATTAAAGTGACATGAAAGTATTATAAATTATATCAAAATACTCATCTTCCCGTATGACACTTGCATGACACTTGGTAACCACGAGGGTTATAATGATTTCATGAGTCGAACACCCATAAGAATCATAGCAAGGTTTAGGTCCTTAGATGATGTCAAAGATTTGAGTGTACATAGGTATTATTTAGTTTGTAGAATATATATATTATTAGATTCGGATGTTTAAGTATTCAAGTAAGAGGTAGAAGATTTTATTCTTCATTTAGGTACCTCAAGTCGAGTCATAGGTGTCATGGATGGGGTAGGAAGACAAGGCTTCCGTTCAGGTACCCCTTTGATGTTCACCACTACACTTGATGTAAAAACAACCAAGGAGGGTCATGAACTAAGGTCATTACAAGTAGGTAAAGTAAACTAACTAATAGAAATCATCAAATCACGTGAGGATTGTATGTTTGGGACAACCCAAGTTGTTCCATAATCACTCATGTATCAAAGGCTATGTTTGACATGATTTGTGGGTTGAAACCCTAGACAAAACACCAAGTTTATGAGGTTTAATCCTCTGATCTTAAATGTCTCAACCTTGTTTTTAAGCTTAACCAACCATGGGATAAGTTGTAAGCATTAGGACATAGGTATGAGATGTGTTTGACACAAGTTGCATAGGCTTAAACAAGTTTTTGATGAACATAAAAACAAACAGAAAGTTTATGGACTATTTTGGGGCATTTCCAGGTCTGATTTCTCCAAGGAGAAGTCTAGGAATCGAACCCCATGATTATCCAAGCAAGTAGGAAAAAGAATCAAGTGATTTCGTGAAGATATGAGCAAGTTATGCTCACTTTTGTAAAGATGTATGAATCTGTCCGAATTTCTGAAGTTTGCAAGAACTTGAGAGTGTTTGAGAGAGATTTTGATGTTGTGAAAGTGTAAGAATGCTTGGAGAGGATGGGTATTTATAGGGGAATGAGTTAGGGTTGATTGGAGGAGGTTGGAGGTGGATTAGAGGCCATTGGAGGAGAAGAAATCTTGGGATTTCGTGCTAATCCGCGACCATTTCAAATATTCTGCCCGCCAGACACCCTTACGGACCGTAAGGGGAGGCTTTGCGGTCCGTAAAGCTTGGCCAGAAACACATTTGTTTTTGTTTTGTGTTTTCTTGATTTGTAACATGTTCCAAGGTTGTATGTTACGGGTTTTGGGACTTATTTAGGTATTTTAAGTATATGTAACATGTTCCAAAAGTTGCATAAGTGTACAAATGAGTATGTTTAAGATCAAATCAACATGTGCATAGTATAAAGTACGTATGTTACATATTTACAAGTTCAACATATGTTTGTAAGCATCACAAAAAAAAAAGTATCAAATGATCTCATGATTAATTGTGTTATGATGTATGCATAGTATGTAACAAGAAAATGCAAGTTTTTCATTCATGATCAAAATCTCGAGTTTACAGCGAGTACAAGAAAGAACGAGTACAGTGATACAAGGCTTCCAAAATTAGAAATACGAGTAAGACAAGCTATAAATGGAAAGTACAAATACGCTGGGCGTTACATAAATCCTGTCAATAACATAGGAAGTACATGAGTAACTTTTTAATAAACGATTAACTCTCTCCGTTTCAATTCTTTGCAGCTCAAGCTTTTGTTCTAAAGCAGCACACTTCTCAATGTAGTTGTTTACAACTTTCTGCTTCGTCATAAACGCTCCCTGAAGTGTCTTCATTGCTGTGGCTTGTTCTTCACTCGTTTGGTTGTACTGATTCATCGTCTTATTCAGCACATCATAAGACTCCTTCAAACTGTTCAAGTTGTAAATCAAAGTGTTGTTCTGCTTCTTTACAGCTTCACAGTTTTCACACTTCACCGGAATCTTTTTCGCATCAACTTCTTCATCAACTTTGAATTTTGGAACTTCTTTCACCTTTTGTCTTCTTACCACCGGAACCTCTTCATCATCACTGCTCACCGGTGTCTTGATCTTTTTCTTTTTCTTCTTGGCTTTTTCATCTTCACTATCACTTTCAGCAAGCAGCTTCATATCTTCTTTATATTTTCTTGCCCAATATTCCGTATCATCATCACTATCATCTACAACCTTTGCCGTAAAAGCAGAGTAAGCTGTAGTTTGATCAGGAATATAATCATCCCAAGTGAAATTTTCCCAGCTAAAACCCTCTGGTAATCTCTCATCATCTTGATCAATTATCAAAGCACTACCATCCGTTCTTTTTCCACAATCATAACTACTCACACAAGCCCTCTTTCCAGTGTCTTCAATTACATCTCTTCCATACGCAGTGTGAGCTTGATGTTTTTGTTGTTGAGATGATTTACCAACTTGGTGATAGATGGCTTTGCGATAGTAATCGTTGTTGTTGTTGAACGGATTTTGAGCTCCACTTGCTTCTCGGTTTGTGCACTCTCTCTTGAAGTGTCCTTTTTCCCTGCACCGAAAACAAGTGACTTTAGATTTGTCAAAACCTAAAGTAGAAACATTCGCATCACGAAGATCATCTCTCCCCGTGATTTGTTTGAATTTCTCAGCTCTCCGTAAAACACTAGCCAGACACCATTTTATGTCCATCAGTTCCATCTCTTCAGCATCAATCTGGTCGTAGTCTTCTTTGGTTAACATTGGATTGCCGATACGACCTGCAATAAAACAAGTGTAAGATTCCAAAACCATTCCTAATAATGACATTTGATTTTTGGCCACTTCATCAGAATAATCTTGATCATTTTCAAGATTCAATACAATGTTGCACTGTAATTTTCTCTCGTTTTTAGTTGCAGAGATGTTTGGATCGAAAGATGGAAATGAAGTGAAACTGGTTTTGCTATTTGATCCAGATGAAGGACTTCCAGACGAATTCTTGGCACTGTAGGCAGTCTCAACCTTCGGAGATAGATTCGAAGATTTCTTTTCATTTACCCCTGCCTTATAGTATAACCCTATATCCTGTTCACCATCAAAATCTTTCATTCTGATAACTTTACGTTGTTCCATTTCTTGAGCCTCGATCTTTTCAATGAACTTGCTAAGTGTCAAACTGCTAAAACCCTTTTTGTTTCTAAGCATCATAAGGTATGTGCCCCAAATCTCATATGGTAATGCATCAGCAAGTTTTTCGATCAACTCATCATTACTTTTCTTAATACTCAATCTTTTCATGCTAGCAAGCAAATTGCAATAACGTTCAATGATCTCTTTTGTGTTTTCATTCTTTAACCCATGAAACAAATCAAACTCTTTCTTTAGAAGCGATTTCTTGCTTTTAATCATCTCTTCACTTCCTCTAAACTTTGAACTTAATGCTTTCCAAATTGAATATGAAGTTCCATTGTGTTGCAAAAGCACCATAATATCCTCTTTCACTGCCTGTTGAAGAAGACTTAGCATCATTTTCTCATCTTTGTACTTCTTCCGAGCATCAGCAGTTAGATCTTTTATCGGAACGGGTTCTTCATCATCATTCAAAGGTCGAATATACTTTGTCTCGACGCATTCCCAAGCATCAAGATAGTTTGCCTGCACCCAATTCTCAAACCGACCTTCCCAACTTTTAAATTCTTCGATGTTCATTAGTTTGGGAGGCTTTTGCATCGTCCCTGTTTCGTTTTCGAGCATTGTGGTTTGAACAGCGGTGATTGGGGTACTCGGAGTAGCAAATGCGTTGTAAAAATCTTCGTCCATTTTCAAAATTTCAAAAATTGTTCACACCAGCCTTAAAAGCGAACCAGTTTGTTTCAATGATCACAAGAGCGGATCTCGTATATGACAGAAAAGCGAACCAATACAATGCAATTCGAGCGGACCAGATTTGCAGTTCGAGCGGACCAAATTTGCAGTTCGAGCGGACCAGAATTGCAGTTCGAGCGGACCAGAGTTGCAGTTCGAGCGGACCAGAGTTGCAGTTTGAGCGGACCAGAAGATAACCTTTCGAGCGGACCAGACACTAGCCTTAGGAGCGAACCGTAAAAACGGATCTCAATCGGACATCATTTTAATCCACTTTTAGACTGAATTTTAACACCAAACTTTCCAGGGTTTGTCACTATACTATCGTGCACAATCCTTGAAATTTTGAGCAGTTTTTGACCGTTGAAAACGTCTGAAATGATGAAAGAAGGTGTAGAAAGAAGAAAACTTGATGTATTTCAGCTATTCTATGCAGAACTCCTCCTCCTGAAGCTCTGATACCAATTGTAGGATCGTGTTTTAACCTAATTGAGTCGTTCAGAGGAGTTTTCGTCAATTACAGGTGCGGAAAACAAGCAATTAACGTAGGAACAGCTAGTACTTCACTTTAAACACCTTTTCTATTAAGATATAACAGATTACAGGCAAATCTCGATCCGGCAACACCTCGGTATGAGTTTCATCAACAGTTACAACTGATCCGCTCATGGGACTATTTATAGTGTTGTAGGTCCGCTCTAATGGACATGTCCGTAAAAGCGGACCTCCATTGTGACATAAAAGCGGACCACACTTTTGACATAAAAGCGGACCTGTTCTAGTCCCTAAAAGCGAACCTACTGCTAAACATCTATACAGAATCCTATTTTCTCGTAAATTGTGCCCTGATCTAATACTCTAAGAATATGACTCAATCCAAGACGAAGTCAACAGATGAAATGCATCAACACTTTGAAAACATCCGCCGACACTGCCTTTTTCATGATACCAGTTAAAGCCTCCATAACAAGTACAAGTACGAACAAAAAGGGAGATAATGAATCCCCTTGGCGAAGACCGCGGGTGCAAACGAATTCCATCGTTGGGGAACCATTGACTAAAACCGATGCTTTAACCGAATGAAGGGTCGCCATAATCCATCCTCTCCAACGAGCCGGGAAATTCATTTGAGATAATATTGAATCGAGAAATCAAGATATTTTATTAATTTAGCGAGATATTATTATATCGATAAATTAATAATGTAGCGGGGTTTTACGTATAACCTTTAAATTTCTAAGTCCAATATACATTCATAAATTAATTGAATTTGTCAAATTCATTGTTTTTTAATACAAAAAGTTAATTCATAGTACCAAAAAATAAATTACAAAAACAAGTTTCAATGCACATTTCTTAAGTGTATTGCAAGCGGTAACAACTCATCATAATTTTTTGTTGTAATACGAGAAGACAATGCCCCAACTCTTATATGCAATGAGGAAATTTAAAGATGAACTCAAGATAAATTTGAACTTCAATAAAAAACAGATAGATTTAGTTTTTACTAGACAATCTTAGAATTTGGAATCTTTTAGTAAATATTAATTTATAGTTTCGTTGAGACCAATTTATATACACTGGGATTTCAAGAAGTTATTATCTTAATATTATATTGATTGGGGTCCAATTTTGTACTGGTCCCAAGTTGGGTCTGGACAAATTATTAATTTTATCGAGGTTATTAATTTATCAAAATTATTAATTTATCGAGTATTAATTTATAGAGGTTTTACTGTATATCCTAGGTATACCATGGATATATGTACATATATCAGATCTATATATTTAGGATTAATTTCATATATACCTTTACAAACATTGATATATCACATATATACCCAATCAAAACTAAAAATATCATATATATATATATATATAGAAAAAGTATATCGTACATTACGGCTTAACGTACTTCACAACAACGTGCGTGATTTGTTATATAACATGCGTGATTAATGTTTTCAATATGCGTGATTATTGTGTTTCAGCATCCGTGATTTTGGATTTTTGAGTTATACCGTGCGTGATTTTAAAATGAACGTGCGTAATTACCTGTCGTACGTGATGTACGTTAAGCCGTAATGTACGTTAACCTTCCTCTATATATATATATATATATATATATACTAGCAGGGTGCCCGCGCGATGCGGCGGGGGTGACAATTTGCATTACGATACTCGTTCCGGTAGTTTTCTTGTTTGTATAATATTTATTGTAGTATTATTGCGGTGGATATACGTTCATAAGCGAAGTTATATCAATTAATCCATTTCATTGTGGTGTGCATGGTTCTTTCGGTTTGGCTATTATCCTCAACCGAAGCGATTGGTTTGTCTATTTTATTAACCAATCAATTTTCGGTTAATCAGTTCGGTTTCAGTTAATCAGTTCAGTTTATTCAGTTAGATTGACTATTTTTGCTCTGTTCTTTTTATTTCGGTTATTAGCCAAAACAACAGTGGGGCTAAAACTTTTGCTTAAAAGACATGAAATTGAGGTATAAATTCGGCTCGAAGATTGTTTTTTCGAACTCCAACTCTAGCTTAGCTCAGACTCGGCTCGTTTGATATGTATTAATTAATTTATAGCATTTATAATTATTATTATTTATTTAATTTAGTTATTATTTCCTAATATTATAAATATTATTTATTATTATTTCTATATGTATTTGGTATATTAATTAGAAATATATACCTAGTGGCTTAAGCTCGTTTAAGTTGGGCTTATTTCTAGCTTTTCTAGCTCGGCTCATTTGCACCTTATGTTTATCTAAACTTTTAATGATAATCCATGGGAATGATATCCATATCATGGACCCATTATTTTAGCTTTTCTAGCTCGGCTCATTTATGTCTTATGTTTATTTAAAATTATAACGATAATCCATGGTAATGATATACGTATTATGGAACCATTATTTTATTTTGTCGTAAAAAACTATCCCATCAATGTCGATTAATTAAATAAAAAAAAACATAGCCCTCAAATATATAGGAAGTGTAATGTTATGAATATTGTGAGTCCTCTAAATTAGTATGGTATTTTCTAAAAAGACAACGCAAAAAGATGGAACATGAGATATGCATATAATCATCGGAGTCAGAACGATAATTCGCCACGTCTTTGTTCATGATTAACGAAAATAACACTAAACTTTAGAATTTTATGCACGAAACTAAATTAATTAAAATTCACACTTAATGATTGACGTGCACAGTCAAATAATTTGAAGCCTTTCAAAAAAAAAAAAAAAACTTTATTTTTATCTGTTTTGGTTTTTAGCTATTTGGTAAAAATGAAAAATAAAACATTTGAAAGCTTAGAAAGTGTGAATTGGAGTGTCAACTATGCAAAGTTTGACTGGTAGACCTATCTCTTCCTCATAAAAGAAATCAGAGAAAGGCAGAAAGCAAAACTTTTTAGCCTTCTCTTCCCCATAAAAGATGACGTGCACAGTGCATTGGGTCTTGGGTCATCTTCTTCATTTTCAAAAAGACTGATCACATGGTTCTGGGTTAGACCCGCCATAGATGACCCTTCCATAAACATCTATTTTAAAAGGTTACGGTTTGGTCTATTGGTTCGTCCAGTCCTGGCCGAGTTTTCAACACCACTAAAGTTAACCAACCAGCTACTTCTTGTGTCATACTTCAAATCAATATCTTAATGTTGAATTGAATTGATCTTAATGCATGGTTTGCGTACACCAACAAAAATTTAACAAAAAAATTGAAAATAACATGTTGATAAAATTATATTGGGCACAAATCATATTTCAAGAATTAAGCTTTTATTTATGTAAATAAAATCCAGATAAATGAATAAAGCAAGAGGCTACCAAATTGCAAGAACCAAGCTTTTCTAATACAGGAACCACTTTGAAGTTTAAATAGACGTGCAACCACTGTACAACTCATTAAGCAACAGGTACAAGGAGGACAAGATTTGAATGTGATCTCATGTTTCTCTCTATGATCATTGAACTTTGAAGTATCACTTAAATTAACTGAAGTGTTGGACAAGTATAGAAGAACCCGACATGCAATACCGGATTGTGCCTTTACCGGTCACCACCATCATCAAGTAAATAATATCAAGTTTTGATCAATATGTTATATAATATAGAGTTTTGTTATATTTTTTAATTCTTGTTCTCCAATCTGCCCATAAATTTAGCATCGGTATCTCCATTGGACAAACATATTAAAAAAAGACTTACATAACACCTCATCATCCAAAATCAAAATCAAATATGAAATCAACTACTTCAAACTTCAAAGCACATATCTAAACAAACATCCTTACCAAAACAACCTTTAAAGAACTAACTAAACAAAAAATTACGCAACAAAATATCATCTAAAGTCATAATTTATCACCAACACGAATTTAAATTTTTTAAAAGCAAAAAATACAGATGTAAAGAAAACATTTTACGAATATATGCCGTTAAACAACCAGATTCAACATTTTTCAAAACACTTCATCATTTAAAATAAAAAATCCATCACCAATACGAATTACATTTCATCAAAACCACTTATTACAGATCTAAACCAAACAAAACCACAAAAGTCTACCCAAACCTTTCCATGAACTATTAAACATAGTAACTGCCTTTGTACCTTCAGAAACCTTATACTACACCAACTCACCAGGCAAAATAAGCCTCACAACAGTCTAAATCTCACTGGACGACAATGCATTCTTCTTGTTACACCTCGGAAGCCTTGAAGCTTCTAGAGCAAGCTTCCAAACAGTATTGTTGATAAACAAGTTCATGATCCCCATTGCCTTGCTTGGGGTGCCAATATAGTTGATAAACGAGTTCAGATCTTGTACATCTCAACTGTCTCTTTGTTCTTTTTTTACTTTTTCCAGTAGCAGTTGCAGATGCATCCTTGGGAAGCTTCTTCTCGGTTCTTTGTTTCTTCTTAGTTGTTGTTGGTGTCATTTTTGTTGAGAGAGAGAAAATGTGTATGTGTACTGTGTGTGAAAAAAATTTGAGTTTGTTTGAATGAGTGAGGTGTGAAGTTTGGTGGGGAGTTTGGTTATGTTGGTTGTGGAGGGTATGATGATTGGTTAGTGGTGACTCACGCGGATCAAGATGCTTGGTCGTTGATTTGAGTAGTGTTTGGACGCTGGTAATTGCATGAATGTGTATGAGTGATTTTAAGTATAGATATAGATGTACTAAAAGTTAAAAACTCTTAATTTTCAACATCTTCGTATTCTCTCTCTTATATACATTATATATAGTAATATATATATATATATATATATATATATATATATATATATATATATATATATATATATATATATATATATATATATATATATATATATATATATAGAGAGAGAGAGAGAAACAGGATCAGAAGAAAACACCTAAAAGTATGAAAACGGTGAGAACGTATCCTGGCCGAACACGTGGCGCGCGATATAATCAAGGCGGATTGGTTTTTTTGTCTTTTTATCTTCTTTTCCAATGTGTTCTCACAACACCGTTTTTTTATGGCGTGTAGGATTTTTTTGGCGTGTAGTTAGATTCAATAACTACCTGGCGTTTTATTGTTTTTTTTAGATCTGCCACGATGAATTAATCGTTTTTGTGTTACATAGTAAATTATTTTGCATTTATGGCGTTCCCAAATTCATTAAAATCAATTAATAATTCGAACATCTTGGCCTCCGTGGCATTCCCAAATTCATTATATACCTTTAATAATTCAAACTTTACAATTTTTTTTGGCGTTTTTGTTGATCTGACCAGTTGAATTAATCCCTTATATCTTATAAAGGTAAATATCTTAGCGTTCATGGTGTTCTTAAATTCATTATAATTCATTAATAATTCAAAAGATTACAACTAAGACGAAATCAAACTAAACTAATAGTCTTCTGTAGATGGTATTACATCAGAGATGTACCCATCGCTTTGTTCATCACTTTCTTCAGACTCGTCACCGTCATCTTGTTCATTGGCGTATAACGCCAGAATCTCGTTTCGTCTTTGTTGCATCCTATATTTAAATATCATCACAACCCTGGATCTTGCATCGTCCGAAGGTGCTAAATCACAGAGTTGTTCAAGAAGGTGTAGTCTATCTGTGTTCAGCACTTCGTCCATCGTCAATGAATAATCCACCACGTGTTGATAAGTTACTTTCACCGTTCTTGATTGTTCATCCAAACTCCAACTGGTAATTGTTGGTAGATCAGTATCGTCACCATCATCATCATCATCATCTGTTGGAAATTTTGTCTTCAATTTTCTGATTACCGTTTGAGTCCTTTCACAATAGTTGGCCCTTGGAACCCCAAGGGCCAGAATATCCCTCTGAACGGCTTCATCCATACTAAGTATAGCCTTGATTGTTTTGGCCTTCACCCTTCTCCTGTCAGAGAACTTTAGGACGAAACGTCTCTCTGACATCTCATTTTTAGGGCAGAGGATATGGAGCCGCCACACTTTTGTTACTGGAAACAGGGGATTCTTTCCCCTACCGGTCATCTCTACAACTCCACTTTCTTCTCTTCTCCATTGCAGATCTAGGTTCAAGAGGAAGAACAAGGTGTGATTCTCCACCCTCTCAGAGAAAGCGGTCCAATCATCCCGGCGATGATTCCGTATTTCTTCACAAAGGATAATATATTCACTAAAAGTTTATAAATTAGATGTCCATATTAAATCACCATTATAAAAAAATATGACCTAAAAAAATTAGCTTGTTTCTAAAACCTCATTTTATTTTAATAAAATATCCAATATAACATAACGAGAAACTTGGAGGGATACATGTGCTCTATCTGAAATTTCAAATGTTTATGAAACTTTGAACCTCATTACCTTATTGCATAAATTTATCTAGCAAACTCAAGTGTAATGACTTGTGATTGTGTCACAAAAACTCTTAATTTTTGGATGATGTATAAGCTACATAGTATATTTGTGTCAAAAAACTCTTAATTTTTGGATAATGTATAAGGAATCATCTACATTGTGTATTTGTGTCACAAAAACTCTTAATTTTTGGATAATGTATGAGGAATCATCTACATATTAAAAGTATTTTATAAATCATCTTAGTAGTTATTTGGTTTTGTTTATACCAAACTAGGTTATAACCCCGTGTATTACACGGGTCGAATAAATGAATTTTATATACTAAATAATAAAAAAATATATTTTTAAAAACCTCTTTTATTGCACGGGTTGAATAAATATAATTTTATATATTAAATAATAAAAAGTTATATCTATAATAACCATATTGTACGGGTTGAATAAATATAATTTTATATACCAAATAAAAAAGTTATATCTTTAAATATCATTATTCATTTATTTATTTAATTAATATAAGATAAGTTTGGAAGTAAGGCGAGAAAATCATAAAATAAATGCTTACAATGAATGATGGTGTTACACATTAATGTTTTATTATATAGTATAGTATAAATATCTAATCTAATCTAACTTATAATAAAAGACTCCAAATAATGTCACATGGCATTCTCTTCTTCAACCTCTTAAATTTTATTTATATTTGTTTAATAAATTTCTTTTAATATTAATATTAATTAATAACCAATTATAGATATCACTTATTTTTATCATTATCTAAAATTAATAAATAACTTTAATTTTGCAATTTAGATCCTTTGTTTTTTTACTTTTAACCCAAAGTTTTTCATCTTTTACAATTTAATCTCAACTCTGTTTTTATTTTTAATTTTGGTCCACCATACTTTTCATTTTTCCCAAGTTTTTCATTTCGTTCTAAATTTTGTGAGTTAACGCACCGCAACGTGTGTATGGGGTTCAACATTTTTTCGTATATTTTTTTTCCCGTTTGACTAGACCGTTGCATCACATCTATTTTTCTGCGTTTGACAAGTCCGTCCATCACGCGGATCCTGGATAGACTTAGTTATTTTCTTTATGTTTTACGTTTCGGTTTAATTTCTCAGCAACGAGCGTGCGTGATTCAAAGATTTTACGTCTGCTTTTCACTCATCGTTATTTTTTTCCCGTTTTTATTTATTTTGTTTTTACGAGCTTTTCCGGTGTTGGTGGTCGCTGACAATGGTATAGTATTGATACTACTTAACACAGTTTTATGACAACCGCTGCAACGCAGGGGCTTAATACTAGTATATTATATTGTAGTAAAATTTGTTAACAAAGTCTCAATAAATATAACCCTTTACTTAAAAGTTGTAAATGTAACGAAGTCTCAATAAATTTAACCATTTATTTAAAACTTGTAAATGATAAATAATATTTGTTAATTTTATTTTAAGTTTCGTAAAATCTATTTGATATCAAATTAAACAAAACATTCAAATATATAGTTACTATCAAGAGTAAATTACGATTTTAGCCCCTGTGGTGATATCACTTTTACCCTTTTAACCAAAAAAATGAATCTTTTAACATCTGAGCCCACAACGTCTTTTTTTCTAACCCTTTTGGCCCCTACCAAAAGTGTTAGAAAAAAGACGTTGGGGTCCAAAAGAGTTAGAAAAAAAGACGTTGATGGCTCAGATATTAAAAAAAAAACCTTTTTTGTGCTAAAAGGGTAAAAGTGATATAACCACTTGGATCAAAATCATAATTTATTCTAATATCAAATTAGATAACTAAGTTTGAATTTGAAATAAATAGATAAATATAAAAGTAATAATTAAACTAAATAATATTTAGTATGAGGATTATCTATAATAATTAGAAGAGATTAAATTAAAATTATAATTATCCGTAAGACATGACCTAATATAATGACAAGTGTCCTCAAAGTGGTTTCTTTTATTATATGTATAGAAGATATAGATTTATAAATAAACAACTTGGGCGACAAATATAACGCACCTTCAATTATGTCACCTTAGTGTTGTTTTTGCCCTATCAAAATATCCGGTTCTTACTATTTTCACAAGTTATATCTATCAAGGTTAACACACAAAAACCTAGGGGTGTATTCCTCCATGGTGTTTCTTGCGTTTCCAATTATAAATTGAAACCCTTAAATATATAAGGGTTTTTTAAAACCCTAGACTAAAACCTTTATGTTCAGACAGCTTTTCAGATTCTTGAAATAACCCTCACAATCCACATTTCAAAAGAGCAAGAAAATAGAAATCTTTAGGATCAAAGAAACAAACAAAAAGTAGATCTTCATGTTTTGTTAAGTAGCACTGGTACCAATGAAGGGTTTTCCAATAAATCTTAATAAACAATTTCAAAAAAGGGTTGCGACGCAGCTTGTTATCCATTTACTTTCTATTTCGACGTAATTTCCATTCTGAACTCGTTTATATTGATTATGAGAATTATTCAGTGACATAAAAAAACAACTCATAATTATGTAAAGCCCTGTAACCCTCAACGTTGTGATTGGACATACAGAACACCAGAAAGGAAATTTAATCAATGCCTTGGGGTGCATCAACACTTCTTAATGCCTTTAATCCTAGATCACAACTAATGTGGTTACGTTTACGCTCTTGATCAAGTTAAGTATGTCGCATTCTCATACCTCTCAGAAATCATTACCTTCCGGGCTTCCGGTTAGTGTTGTGATCATGTGTAGGATATGAAATCACAGTCACCATCTAGCTCTTGACCATCTTCATCAATACGATGAAAATAGCATGCGACTTCAAACGCGTTTCTTATTACTAGCCTTACTCTCAACATCCACATTAACCACTCAACATATCTTGATCATGTAATTTTTAATTAGTAGAGTTTTTATCTACATTTTAAAACTATGATGGAATAGTTAAAAATTGTAAACGTTTGAATTAGTTTTTTTAAGTGATTTGTGTGAACATAACAAATTTGTTTATATACACCTATTTTAGAGCGTGAACCTTCTATTTTTATTGTTATCGATAACGGGTCAAATGGGTTAAAAAACACACACATTCAGTTAAAGGAAACTTAAAGATAATGATAACTTAATTGACAAACCAATATGTTATTCCATGAATTTCATATTCCAATTCCAGCTGATTCTATGAACCAATCTGACCTTACAAATGAAAGCTTAATTGCAAGGCTTTAGTGTTTCTTCATGTTTTCGGTTTCACATGTTAGTAATCGATGAGTTTGCTTTAACTTTTCATTGAAACAATGCAATAAATAGTCATGCAACTAAAAAACACCTCCAACTTCCCTTCTTAATCTACTTTCACCATTTACACAAGTATACTAGCAACTCTATCGTACCTTATACCTTACCTACCTACCTACACGTAATAATCTCATCATCCGGTTTACTTCATTCCACCTCAGATAAAATAATTCTGCTAGTGGAAACCTTCTCTTCTAGACCTCAGTAAAGAATCTTCAGCTGACCACACAAAAATTGATTAGTTGAACGGGTCAAATTTGATTATCGACACTTTGCAACTAGTGTAGATAAGTAGATTAACTACAAATGTGCTTATTTACCATTACTATCATCATTGTCATCCCTGTCTCCAGATTGAGTTGTGAAGAATGGGGTAAGATAGTTCCTATCTAACGCCCTGAAAGATGCAGCACTGCTTCCCAGAAAAAACAAAATTAAAAAAAAAAAGTTAGAAAAAGATGTGGAATTGATAAATAAATAAATAATTAAATGAGATGTTTATAAATAAACCTTCTGTGAAATTCTTTAAGTCTCATCTTTAGTCTGTTCCCAGATGATGATGATTCTTCATCATCATAAGGAGCCACGTAACCGTTGTTAGCTTCAAAGTTCTGTATCCAAAAGAAAAAAACAGTTGAGAACTAGAAGTGTGGTAGTGCCTGTTAAGAGACAAACCGACACGACCCGTTATCCAATGAGACCCGATCCCTACTGCTTATACTAATTTGCAATTCCCCCTTCTACTTGTTAAAGGGACGCTGCTGGTACACACTTTTAATTTGGATCGTGTCACATTATCCATAACGAATAATAAGCAATGCAAAGACCCACCAAACAGCCTTACTGATAATAAACTATAGAGATAATAGTTAAAAAAGCTTATACTCACATCAGACAAGTGGGGCTCATGTGTATCTCCTACAACATGTAAAGCTTCAAGCATAGTACCTGTTGAGCCACCAATAAGCAAGACCTGCATTATTAAATACCATGTTAGAAACGGATCTGAAACCATTTACTTGCTTGCTTGCATGGTACATGAGAAGCATTGTGACGGAAAGATCATAATAAGTTAGAATAATCGTCTCTTTTTCAGGTATTTAATGAGACCAAATCTTAGTTGAATCCCAAGAATAAACTACAAAGTGAACAAATTCTAAAAGCAGACAGTAAACAACTAAAAGGGAATGGCTGATGATTATGTTGGTTAGAAATAGAATACTCGTAGGGGTTACTGCTAAAAGAGTGCACTATTATTTGCAGGACCCTGAATATAATATAGATAGGAAACGAATCCCGGAAAGATAAGAACGTAAAGATGTATCACTTGAATAGAATATTACTACTTTAACAAGTGTTTGGTGATATATATCAGCAAACTCATTTGTCCACTCAGGCCCTCGCCTTAGTCCCTCTGAAAGACATGGTGCCTCAAGTGCACCTTCGCCTTTAACTACCTTGAAGCCAGTTCTTATCAATTGGTATTAGAGCATTATTTTGGGCCAATCATAAAAAAAGGATTACGGTTTACACCGAAGAGAAGGCAGCCACGTATTTGAAGAAGGTTTGAAGATTGACACACATGAACGCAATTTAACCTGAAATAAGAGTTTACACGGATGCAAAAAGTTTACACAGATGAATCAAGTGATCTCTGAGAAAATCAAGACACAGATCCTATCTCTATACTAGGCTGCACCAGGCAGAGCCAGGCGAAGGGAAGATATACGGTGCACCAGAGACGACCTCAATTGGGAAGTACTAGTAACCAGATTATGGAGAAAAATGGTCTGGGAGAGGTGTGATGGAGAGAGATGTTCGGTTAACGACTTAAGAATTCAAAGACAAAGGGCTAAGCTTGGACCGACTGGGCATCCTGAGCACCCTAGTAGGCTAATTTTTAAACCTACAGCTCGACGGAATTGGGGGCATCACTTAAAGTTTAATTTGGGTCCTGGGATCCAAAAATATCCATTATGTTGGTCTCGGTGGTAACTTAAAAAAAAAAAAAAAAAAAAAGAGATAATCTACTTGGATTTGTTTTTGGACCTCGGTATGGATCCCAGAGTCAGAATGTTTGAAGCCACACCTTGAGAGTGGGGGGCATGAATAATGATAGCCCTGATCATATATAATCAATACCACAGCACATTTATTAGTAGTATCTTTTTTTATCTATCAGGTTAGTCATGATATTATCTTATTATATATTTATCAGATAAGATTTATACTAGATAATACTTGGGATTTAGAGTATTATTAGGAATACAAAATACCTGGGGAGCAAGTTACTTTTCCTACAAGTATTAAGAAAATTATAGCTAGAGATTTATGGTTGTAATTTTTATTATTCTGAATATTTAAAAAATACAGTTTGATAACTACCAACTGGAAGAACTGATCAACCTATTATGCTATTTGAGTTTGTTTTCTCTAAATATAAGAGCCTGTTCTTTTTCTTTTCATATATGGTTGGAGGACCTTGGTACTTATCCAAGGTTGTCTCCTAGATATCCTACAATAGCCCAAAAATAAGAAAATCTACATGTGCTATAAGCCCTATATGAATTTAAAATGTATATATCCCATAATATTTCTTCAAGTGACCATGCCATTTCCTTATCCATGGATACTTCGTTAAGGCTCTTAAGACATCTCGGATAGAGGAGCAAAACGCACAAAAAAAATTAAATGTGCCTTGAAGCAGAAGCAGAATGAGAATGGTAATCTTATTGTTGATTTAAGTGGTGATTTCTGTAAAATTAATATATATGATGAGACTTCTAATCATGGAACCAAAACATACTTGTGTGCATCTTGTCATAGATCAAATTACTTTCTAACATTTAATGAGGTTGATCTATGACAAGATGCGCAAAACTGTGTTTTTGTTACATGATCAGGAGTCTCATCATATACATGTTCTTAAAAAGGAAGAGAAACACACAGCTACACAATGGCATATAAGTCACTAAAACATCGAAATAATGAGTCATATTAGAGTAAATTACAAGTTTTGTCCTTTATGTTTGTACCAAATTGCAGGCAGAGTCCTTTGCCTTTAAATTTGACGGGTTTTGTACTTTATGTTACAAAATCTTGCACGTTACGTCCTTTAACCCTAACCCAGTTATTTTTTTCTATTAAATCTGATTATATGAGTTGCACATGAGGGCAAATCAGTCTTTTCTAACTTTTAAATAACCTATACACAAAAACCCTAATGATGTATATCAGCAGCCAATAACACCTATCTTCCTTCTCTCTGTATAATCGCCTCTCTCTCTCACACACACACAATGAAGAACAACAAAAGCAGAGAGTTGCCTTTCTCTTTCACAATGAACAACAACGAATAGTTGCCTTTCTTTTTCACGATGAACAACAACAGGAGCTCGTCACAAACCAACATATAACTCTCTCGTAACTTCAATCACACATCAAATATTAGGTTTTCTTCATTGGAGATGTATTGATCTTCGATTATTGATTAGATTTCGATTCAATAAACGCAAAAGCCCCAATTTTCGGTCAATCAGGGTGTTGTAACTTCAATCGGATGGAGATGGAAGGTGATGAAGAAATCGATAATGCTCAAAATCAGATGTTTTGAATTCAATTTCAGATTTTGAAGCAAAGAAATCAAAAATATTGTCATCCTTTGATTTTGAAATTCGGGTTCGGTCTTCGTTCATCATCTTCACATCCTGTTTTTACTTTTTCGTCACGCACACAATTATGTGTGAGAGAGTAGATTGAGAAACTGGAGTGGTGGATTTGGAGTAGAGAGAAACAGGGGTCGTGAATTTGGATTTGTTTTTTCATCATACACATTTGCGATGGAGATAGAGATAACTGCAGGTTGTTGGATCTGTTTGTTGGTTGTTGGTGGATTTAACCAGATAAAGGTGGTGGTGGATTTGGTTGTTAGATGGTAGGCAGTAATGGTTTTTTTCTTGGCCGGATTTGGTGGTGGTGTCAGTGGTACGTACAGAGAGAGTTGGAGCAGACAGAGAGAGGGGGGTTTTAGAGAGAATGATATTTAGTTAATGAATAATTAATATATATAATTTTTGTTTATTTTTTAAATAATAGGGAAAAGACAATTATACCCTCATGTGCCTTGCACATGATCTGATTTAACAGAAAAATTTAACTACGTTAGGGCTAAAGGACGAAACGTGCAAGATTTTGTAACATAAAGCACAAAACCTGTCAAATTTAAAGGCAAAGGACACCGCCTGCACTCCGGTACAAACATAAAGGACAAAACGTGTAATTTACTCGTCATATTAAGAACATGTATCACCAACTATGACAGGAGCACACAACATGCATCCATTAAATGAATGCTCTTTTCAGGTGAATTGAAGTATAAAAAAGAAGCATTAAAATTAAAAATATATCGGGAAAAAAATCAGTTTGCCTACCGTTAAAACGACTATTGCAGTGGTTGCAGTAAATATCGTCTGGCCATGTCCCTCAGGAAGATCATGAACTGATTGCAAAGCAAGAGCAAAAGCCATAGCACCTCTAAGTCCTGAGACATCAAATAACTCGCATTATGTTAACAATTCAGTGATAAATTGTCAAGTCTGAACTTTGTCTCTACTTACCACTGTACCAAAGTGCTTTCTGGTGTTTTACGGGTATTTGTCGCTGTGCAGGTCGAACTAAGTTCAACAAATATGCACATGAGAATACATTTGCAGCCCTTCACATGTTACAAATTTAATCAGTAACTTGTTTAACAATAAAAATATAACCAAACAAATACAAGTAAATTTTGCAATGAATTCCTAAAATAAGGAAGTTAACAATCAAATTAAACACTGCTTGAATGATTAAATTTTCATACCTTGCTAATCCGATGAATATCTGATAAAATCGAGTAGCAAGTTAAGAAAAACTACAATCTGCTTCAACAAACCTTATATAACTAGTGACATTTTAATTAACTGGAGGATACAATAGAAAAAAAGATGAATCCCACGTGGGACCAGCTATGCTGTTCCATAGCAATATCAAAGCCCATGTATATAAATCTGCAATAAAACCAACCCAAAAAGAGTATACATAATTATGAAGAAACTAAAAGATCAAAAATGATTGTTATGATGATTAAGAAGCTTAAATATAAAGTAAAAGATGCTTCCTTACACAAATGTCTCAGCTAAAGACGATATCAAATGGAAAAAAGCGGCCACAAATTTCTGAGAATTTTCTGACAAGTTTGAGAAGGAATAATGCTTCATAACCTAGCCCAAAAATGCAAAAACCGCTGTCTAGAAATCGTTTATTTTTTTAAATGAGATAAACTCGGTACAATCAAACTATGTATTCACTAACCATCCCAGTGAACAAGATCGACACAATTCCAGATAAGCCAAGCCCTTCTGCTAGCATGTACCTGAAATGAAGATCGTGTGTCATAAATCACAAAAAGAGAACACAGTCATACAACTACATGAAAGTAGATAATATGTGGTGAGCTTACGAGAAGTACGGAAAAAGAACAAACAGGCAACATTCCAAGTTCTGTAGACTGAAAATGATGCATATTATGTTACACACGGTCGGTAAAAGCTCAAGGTGAAACAGAAATAAAAACTTCAAGATGGCAGGCACTTACTTATCAATATCCAAGCCTGCATACTTAAACAGGTTCGTGCAGTTAAGGTTTTACAACAACAAAGATATAGACGAAATGGTACTGTGCTTCAAAAGAATTATCACTACAAAAAGGATATCAAAGCAGATGTGAATCCAACTCCAACTCCTGTCATGCAACGACATCGATGTGAGTAATGTTAACAAATAAGGAAACAATATCGACAAAAAAAAGTAAATGAACACTCATAACAAAAAACAATTGTTCGCATCAGCGAAAGCATAAGCTAAAATTGCTGACCTGCTGACATGGAACCAACGAACGTCTCAAGAAACCTAACAACTATCAAGAAGAAATTTTGTCCAGATGAATTGTTCTTCACCAATGACATTGTCCTGCAAAAATGAATTATAATCAGGTTATGTATTCATCTTTTCATATTATACAAAATATAATATAATGTGGCCGGTGTATATTGAAAGTAGAACTGGAGTAATGCAAACCTGTACAAGGAAATTGCCATCTACGAGTTTTTGCAACAATAAAAAGCAAAAAGTTCAGTGTAAGTATAAATATCTCAACGCAATACGGAAGTAGAATAACTGAAATCGGAATCAAACTTACTGCATCATTTAAAACCGATTCACCAAAAACTAATGCGTAGAGATTCGTGTCTGTGCCAAGCTCCTACAATAGTACATATGGTCATATACAATTGAAGAATAAACAGGCTATTAGAAAACATTAACTTATAAAGATGGTTTGATAAAAATCAACTGAGCCAAACAAGTAAAGTTCACAAGATAAAAGCATACTCGGACCATTATGTAGAAGTCCAAGTTCATTCACAATCTACAAAGAATTTTCACATAAAATACGTAAAATCTGGAGTAAAAAGCTGTGTGAACAAGGAGCTATTAGAGAATTGGGTGAACGGACATTGAGTGATTGACAGCAAATAAATGAAGCATTGTGCATTCACAACAGCTTCTAATGGTCTTTGCAATCTAGTAGATATAATATTACTTATAAAAAGATTCAACAGTTTATAACATCATAGAAACTGTTAGAAATATCCATGTGAAACTTTGCATAAACTTATCTCACCACTTCACATCATTAACAATGCCCTCTAAGTGATGACATGATAAAAATCAGATTTTTACCGTTTGATTGTGTATTTGCTGTATATATTTTAAAAGCATGAACTAACCTGTCTTCTATTACTGATACATTATATCTTAATACTAAAAAAATATATATATCTAATTCGTTTTAGAGTCCCTAGGATTGAGCACGCAAATCACCACCCTTCTAAAGCATCTGAACACTCGTATAGCATAAAGGACTTCACTTTAGACCATTTCAAACCTGAAAAATGGAGAGAACGGTGACAGGATCTGTTGCTGAAATAAGGGCACCAAACATCAAACACTCAACCAATGGAAGTCTGTACATGAGGTACATTACACCACCAAGGTACCTGTAACATCACATGTGAAGCTGTCTGAATTTGTTGAGGCATTTAACAGAAAGACAAAAATGCCTCTCTTCTGTTAATACACACACACACACTATACACTGAAATTAATTTACTTGTAGAAGTAACACTCACACTAAAAGACCTGTAACAACTGAAGCAATAAATGTTCCCAAAATTGCAAATGTCACTATGGCTCCAAAGTTCGAAAAGAATGGTTTCTGAAGAAAAAAAAACAACAGTTAACATCCGTAATGTCATAACCGAATGTGATCAAGAGTGACGGTAACTTACAGGCGCTAAACTGAATCCTGATTGGGTACAAACAAATAGTCAAGTAAAACAATTGGGCAACACCTTCCACCAGATTAGTCAAAAAAAATATAATAAGGAACAAAAAATGACTAAACAGACTGAGCAAGGATATAATATGATTGGAGGCAACAAAAAGAGGAAGAAGAACTCTTCATGAAAATTGAACCAGGCCCTACGGTAGAAAAATCAATTGCACCAGTTAGCGTTAGTATCTTCAATAAACTAGGGTTCATGAAGCTAAAAACCATAACTAAATTCATTCAACAACCTGATACTAGTTTCTGTGTTTGAAACATTCGCAAGTCCACCGACGATTAATCCTGCGAAAAATAACGTTAACTCAAAAGTCAATAGATTACAACGCAGACTGAAATTATACTAGAAGTATGTAATAAATCAAATATAAAATGGCGAAACATGCAGAAAACGAAACGGAATCAACAAAACTGAATTGCAGCAACAACAATTTATGAAAAAATTAGATCAAATGAGCATCGATTACCGATCAATAGAGTTGAACTTTAAACAAAATTACTGTGCAGACTAAAATTAGGGAGGAAGGGGCACTCAAAGGTACTACCGTCGCCGCGACCAATCCCGCATTGCCATGTCAGTTCTACACCCAAGGTACACAAAACACTGGCGACACCTACCCACAAGTACCCTAGAACCATGGACCGCACTCTTTTACTCCACCCACCAATCACACAACCTTAAACACCCCAACCCTCAAACCTTTACACTTTCTAGCGCGGGTAGGTAAACGGGTGAGGTGTACAAAAGAACGGGTTTTAGAACCGAAACCGGGAAAAAAACCGAAACCGGTTTTTTTGTAACCGGTTTTAGAACCGAACCGAACCGCCAGTTGTAGACCGGTTAGGGATATTCATCTTCGAAACCTGTTTTAAAACCGAAACCGGTTTAAACCGGTAAAAAATCGTTTTTTTTTTTGGAATTAACCGGTTAAAAACCGGTCGTAACCGGTTGAACCGGTTGGACCGGTTATAGTTTTGAGTTAAAAAAACGGTTAGTAACCGAAACCGGTTATAAAAAAAAACGGTTTTTGTTTTTGATGAAAAAAACCGGTTCGGTTAATAACCGGAACCGGTTTTTGAAAAAAACCGATCTGTACACCTCTAGGTAAACGCGTAAACCCGTAACCGAAACACGCATGGCCTACCCTAGGGGGTGGCAGCGCCGCAGCGGTGTTACCGTGCGGGTACCTTACCCGCATACTCCTACCTGTGAAGTGCCCCAGCCACCCTTATACTCAAAGTATGTAACAAATCACATCTAAAACAGTAAAACATGCAACGAAATTGAACTACATCAACAACAATTTACGAAAAACGGAAAACAAATGAGCATCAATTATCGATCAATAGAGTCCGAAATATAAATGAAATCATCATCATCACACAGATTACTGTGCAGACTAAGAGTATACTGTACAAAATCACATCTAAAATGTCGAAACATGCACAGAACGCAACGGAATCAAGGAAACAGAAGTACATCAACAAGAGTTTACTAAAAAATTTGGATGAAAGAAGCATGAATGAATTAATTACCGATGAGTAAGGATGCGCTAGCTTCAGGAAGATAATAGAATCTGTGACGGCGTAAGACGTGACCAAGGATGAAGGAGAGGACGAGCATCATAATTTGAAGAAGAATGCCAACACCTGCCGCTTGTTGATCCTTACCTGGACTGGCGCCATGCGGATCTGCAGGAGATATTTGCAGCTCGTCCATGGCTACGACGGGATGCTTCACTTACCCTTCTCCTTCTGCTTGATTGATTGACACTTGATTGATTACGTGATCTTGATTTTGATTTCGGATTCGCACACAGTGACGATACGATACGATGGTTGATTATTCAGCCCTTGCGAAGAAACTGACCCTCTTTCACTTTCCCCAACTACATCGACGGATTTACATAAGTGGTCCTTCATGTTTGCTTAATGACAAGAATTTCCTGTTTTTTATTTAATTTTTTAAATTTAGTCCTTATGCTGATATTGTTAGTGCATTCCATGAACCAAATTAGGGATGAGCAAAGTCCAATACCCGACCTGACCCAATACCCAAGAACCTCTTAAGATAGAACCCGAAAAATTACCCTAAATCTGAAAATCGGTTTCGGTTATTTTCTATTTGGGTCTATCGGTGCAAGGCACTAAGACTGACCCGACCTCTTTTACCCTTTTTAACCCATTAGAATACACTGTATATGATCTAAACTACACTTGCACACACAAAGCATTTTCAAATCAAGGTTCCATGTTTGTTCAACTTCAATCCATTTAAGACTGTTAATGTTCGTCCAGGAATGCTATTGAAGGTATGAAATCGTGGTGAGTCATTTTTAGATTAATTTTAATTCAAATTTTATTCATTATTATGCCTATATGTAGTTAGTTAGGTCCAGTGGTAAAGAGGCTTGTACTCCTTAGTGGAGACGTAGGTTCAAATCTCGTTTAGGTCACTTTCGACGAACATCTGGGTGAAGGGACGAATATGGGCTTTAATCATGGGTTCGAACCTAATGGGGGTGAGGGTTTACGAACTCTACCCGGTTCCCGTGCATCAGGGGGTACGGTCTCATGGCGGACGAGGAATCGACCTTAGACATAGCCCCAAGCAGAGTGGATTTACACATAAGATTCTTTGTCGTTTAAAAAAGTATTAGGTTTAAAAAAAATGCCAATGGGCCCTAGCCCAATTAATATTGCAACTTGTAATTCAATCTAGCAGGTTTGGAACTCGGGTTCCGATTTTGGAAAAAAAAATTGATGCGAGTAACTAACCCATATACTTCCTATCAGGTCGGTTCCAGTATTTCATCGTTTTGGTACTTGATTTTTTTTTTTGTCCGACCCTAATTATGCTCACCCATAAACCAAATTAATTTACTTGTAATCCAACTCCTAAATCCCAATCACTTAAGGTGGAGAAAAAAAGATAAAGTATTAATGTGTCTTTTGTAAATCGGTTTGATACTCGGTTTTTTTATCCGACCCTAATTATGCTCACCCCTAAACAAAATTAATTTATTTGTAATCTAACTCCCAAATCCCTGACAAAGTATTAATGTGTCTTTTGTGTTTTATATTTTCTGTATTATTATTTTTGCTTTTAGACTAATTATAGTTTTTATCTATTAGATTTATTTATTAATTGTAATAAACGAGTTGACGTTAATCCGCGCGTTGCAACGAGATGCTGATATTAAAATATTATTAAGTTTTTGTTCAAAATTATTGAAATAGTATCGATACTGGTTAATTTTATAACGATTTTAATTAAAATTTAAATCAAGACATATATAAGAAAAATACATGGAAACGACATACTTGGAATTTTATAAAATATGTTGTTTTAAAAGAAAAACAAAAAAAAAACATTTTTATTGATATGATGCTAAAATCACTCTAGCCTATTACGTTGAGAAAAAAAAAAGTTAAACCCGCCTACGTATTCAACTTTTTTAAAAGATCGAACGTAGTTATTAGAGGAAAAAGTAAATGAGTTATAAATATGTATCTTATCACAAAATCTTAAATGTTATGTTTTAGTATTTGAATTTAACACCCGTTTCTTTGACTATACGAAACTTTAATAAATATTTTTTTAATTTAACAAATCTTGATTATGTTGCACCATAAATAAAAACTGAATTTTAGTTAGGACGTAGTATGATATCTGATAAGTTAAAAATATTATTTGACAGGAAGTAGTTTTATTTGTGGGATATGTTGAGTTTTAGTTTTTGAATGTAGGTGTTGGATTATCCATAGAATAAGAGTTATCAACATCCATTTACAATTATCCATTACTTTATATACTAATAATAATACATGCGTTTAAATTGCAATTTATGTATTCAAACGGTGCCAATACAACGTTATATGGTAATATATTGCTTTTTAAGTGTTCAAACGGTGCTAATAAAACAGTTGTAACTGCCAACAATCAAACGGAATGTTATTTTACATATGATTTGGTTATGTGATTGTTAAACACAACCTTTCATAGAACAATATAACCATTTATTATAAAGTCATGTTTGGAATTATATTGAAATGAACCGACGTAATGGTTCAGTGGTGACTCCCCATAAACCTACCAACACAACCTTTCATAGAACTAAATCACCCTTTATTTAAAAGTAAAAGGTATTCAAACCCTCTGGCCAAATCGCACCCTTTAACTGACTCGACTTTTAAACAAATGGGTACAAACACCAAGTTAGCAACCGTATATGATATATATAACCTTTATTATTCGTCTTTGTACTCAAATGGGTACAAACCTCAAATTGTTAATCGTATCTATCTATACATATAATAAAAGAAACCAATTGATGCACACGTGTCGATACGAGAGACATCTACTTTTTAGTTTTCCCGCCATATATCTATGTTTGTTTTTATCTTAAAAATTATAATTTTTAAAATAATTTATCAAGTTATCCCATATTTTAAGTCGACGTTTATCTATAACTATATCTCTATATTTATATTTATATTCTAATATAATCTTTATACTTATCTTTATTTTATTATTTTGCGAGTAAATTGCACAGAACGTCCTTTATGTTTCCTCAAACTTGCAGGTTCCAGCCTTAATGTTTAAAAATTGCTAAAAACATCCGTTAAGTTTATTTATTTATTATTTTTATTTTTTTTAATTTACTATCGTTAATTTCATTCATACTTGACAAGTTACATCAATACAGAAAGTAGACGGGCAACAAGCTGCACCACCACCCCTTTCTGAATTGCAAACCCTAATCAACCAAAGACAAAACCCTGTCCCCCTGAGGCTGAGCAATTGTTGTGGATGACCCGTTGGACACTGGTCAGGAATTTGAGCAGCCCCTTTTCATTCCAAGCTATCAACATCCACTCGGAGGAGAGATCCAGCCCGCGTTTCGCTGACTAAATGCCAAACAAACCATATTTGCAGGTTGATAGCCTCAGGTTAGTTCTGTATGTGATTTCAAATTGAAAAGTGCATATCATTTTTTGTAATTGTTTTCCTCTTTAGTTTTGATTACTTGACTGAGATTACATGTATTAAATAGGGAAGAATATAAACGAATATTTAGGTACAAAGCAATGGTCATGAATGGGGAAAGAAGAAATAAGTGGATTTAATGGTCTGAATGTATATTTGGGTGCAAAATTTGCATTTCTTTGAATTGTGAATAGATTCATTTCATACTCAAAAGTCTCTAATGGCGGTGGCTGAGGGCCTGAGGCTTTTTGTTTTTTATATTTTACACTTAATACTAATAACTATTTAATATTTTATTGATCCAACCACATGTAACAGAGACATTTTTAACCTGTTAATAAATTAAAAAACAGCAAAGTAAAATGTTATAATTTTTGTAATACACAAGTTTATAACCTAATAATAGAAAATAAAAAAACAAAGTAAAATGTTCTAATATGTAAATATTATATCAAAGTTCTTTTTACCAAAAACGTATTTTGACGACTGTGTGTAACAACTCTCATTAAAATCCATAATTAGGATGATAATTAGTCAATAAGAAAACCTTAATTGAGACACCCAAGTAATTCTGCATTAACCCTAAAATTTCCAGAACAATTGGAATTAGGATCAGGGCCCCTAAAACTCAGGGGGGATAAACCCTAATGATAATTATCCATAAAATTTGTTGTACAGATTGAAATTTCGATTTTAAGATGAGTCATGCAAGCTAGTCCCGTACCCAGCTAGCCTATGTAATTAGACTGTACCACTTACGGACCGTAAGGGGAAATGCCATACGGTCCGTAAGCCTGTCCAAAAATCAGTATAAATAGCAGACATTGGGACTTGCTTTCTGTTGTTAATTCGACGAAGAAATTCGTTGTGTAGAGTACGTTATAAGCAGAAAAAATCCCAAAACACACACGAGTCTTGAATTTCTGCCGCAAAACTGGGTAATCACTCGATCGCTATTACGATTCATTTTCCGACTGATCAATATATCCAATGGATGTTTAAGTGCCGCCCACATAGGGTTATACTTTGTCGTTCGTCGTTAAATCGATGGATGTTTAAGTATCGCACTTTGTCGTTCGTTGTGAGAATTTGATCTCGTGAGTTATCGTAAATGCTGTATTGATCACTAACCCGGTTTTGTGTGCATTATTATTTAAATTAGGTTAACAAGGCTAAACCATATTCTGTCCATGTTAAATCTGCAATGTGAGTCATTCTCTTTTTATCAACTGTTTTACAATACTCCAAATTATTTTCAGAATTATAAATTACAGTGATTAAGTTTATGTAATCACCAAATTACAGCCGGTATGTGGGGTATTGTGCACATTACTACTGTTTTAATCACATTAGGTGGGCGAACCTAAAATTAAGTGATATACGTCATTCATTGGGGCAGCCAATGGTGATATGACCACAGTCACAGATCCGGTCGAGTGACAAATACTGTGGGTAGTTGGTAGATATCAGAAACATATGTAAAAACTCTTAATACTGTAAATTATAATAAACGAGTCATTTTAATAAATAGAATGATTCACTCAGTATTTCCCGCTGACAAAACCTTTTTCAAACATGTTTCAGGTGATCTATTGTAATTCAGGAAAAGTGCTGGGGAGCATTTCAAGCTTAAGAAAGTGGCTCATTATAAAATAGAGAAATATGTTTTCTAAAAATAAAGATTTATCAGTAAAATCATGTTATTGTAAATTACCGGGATTTTATCCCGAATTGTGAAATAAAATAATCGGGAAAAGTTTTTAGCTTTACAACGATCCTGATGATAAACTTCCGCTGTTAAACTCAATTAAATAAATATCACGGAATTTCTGTCCCGCGGCTCCTGAAACGGGTCAAACCGGGTCGGGGGCCGTGACAGAAATGAGGTGGTATCAGAGCCACCGAGTTAAGCTAATTAAGTATTTAGAGATACTTAATTTTTTCCTGATTACTATTTATGTGATTATGTGTTATATTAAACTGACTATGTGTTAGTTACAGTATGGGTAAGCAAAAGCTGCAAAATATATATCTTAAATTAGATAGGTCAGTCAATGAAGAGGGAAGTTCATCCCAAAACAAATCTTCAAAACTCCCTACAATTCCTGAAGAAGGAATATTTGTGCGAAAAGCACAATATGAGAAACCGCTTTCTCCTAGAAAAAGGAGTATGATTATTAAGAAAAGTAAAGAGCAAATCCGAGAAAAGAGGATTAAAAGGGAAACCCAGGAATTAATCAATAAATCACCTTGGGAAGACAAGCTAGATGAGAAATGGGCAAATTTGTATATGCTAGCTACAGTAGCAGAACATGCAGATCTTTAAAAACCTTAAGTCTAGTAATAGCACTTCCCAGTAAATAAATAAATAAATCCGAGTGTGTTCTTTCCTGTTATTTTGTACAAATAGTGTGCAATAAAACTTCAATGTTTATTTGTTAAACTTTGTTCCAAAGTTTTAACTCAGTATTTTTGTGCATTTTGCATATATGCTACACAGCATGAATGAGATATCTGAAGCCTTTCAGAACCTCGATCTTTACCCGGTTAATATAGAAGTTTCCAAAGATTTCACTGGATACTTTGCTGATGTGGAACAACCTGTAGAATTCAACGCTCCACCTTTGACAAAGCCAAAACGAAAGAAAAGAAAGAATTATGTATGGGGTAGTCGTATCCGTAGGAAAAAGCCAGCCACGAAACTTCCTAAAATAAACAACCCTTTAGAAAAAGGAAAAGAAATTGTAATCAAAGAAAATTCTAAACAGCAAGAGATGGAAACTGAAGTCAAGAAAGACTCTAAGCAAATGGAAAAACAGTTTGAGGAATATTCTAAAGATATAGAAATGGAATTAGGACAAGGTTCTAGACCAACCCAGATAGAAATTGGAGAGAGCTCCAACCAAAACCAGGGAATAACTTTTCAGGAGGAAATAGATTTTCTATTGGCAAACTGTGAGACTATTCAACCTGTCAATACGAATGTTTTTACCTATCCTAGTGAAAATCCACTCCCTATGAATTTTGAACCAGCAATCCCAGAACCAATAGTCCATTCCCAACCTGTAGAAATGGACGAATGGTGGACGAATGATTGGCAATTTCAAAATATTGTCAACGACCCTTATTCCTTTATTCCACAATTCGATCCAGAACCCCTACCTAATCCACCAATGAGTAACGAAAATATGGCTGAACTTCGCCATTATGGTGAGGAATTGATGGATGCAGGAAATAGAATCAGGGAGATAGGGGGACAAATTGCCTGGAAGTATGATGAAAGGGAATTTCGTTTTTAGAACGACAAGTGGCGAGAGATAGGAGGGTGGCAAAACCATGGTTGTGTAATAGTAAAAGTAAATAGTAAAATCAGTCTGTAACATAACTACGAATAAAACTTTGTAAAATATTTGTGTGTAGTGATGCATACTATAACAGATATAAAATGGAATCCAGAAATCGATAGTTTTGACTATACGTGTATTATAAATTGTCTGATTGTTTGTGTGTAATTGCTATTTATCAGATACTAATAAAAAAATTATATATATTATCAGATGGAAAATATTGGTAATGAACCGGTAAATGAGGTTAATCAGTCGGAGCAACATCCAGGGGATCAATATATGACTAGACAAGATATTGAAAATATTGTTTCTCAAGGGATAGCCAATGCTATTCCAGCATTCGTTGCTGCCGTAAAAAGTCAAATCGAACCGCAACATATCGTTCCTAGTAAACGTACTTCTGAAGATAACTTCAGTAACAGTATAAATGGGGGCAATAATCATGATAATGAATCTCAGCACACGCCACTCTCTAAGAAATTGAAAGCTGCAACACCTGGTTGCACTTTCAAAGAATTCCTTGCTTGTAAACCCACTGAATTTGCAGGCAATGAAAGGGCAACTGCATCACTGCGTTGGTTAGAGAAAACCGAAGCAGTAATTGCAATAAGTAAGTGTGCCAAAGATGATCAGGTCATGTACGCATCAAATCTATTTAAAGAAGGAGCACTCAAATGGTGGAACACTGTGTTACAAGCTAAAGGAAGAAATAGGGCTTATGCTATGACTTGGGAAGAATTTAAGAATCTTGTAGAAAGAAAATTCTGTCCTGAGTATGAAAAGGAACAAATGGCAAATAAGTTCCTAAATCATCGGATGATAGGTGTGGATTGTCGTGGTTATACTTCGACATTCTTTGCATATGCTAGAGTGGTACCAACACTGGCTTCGCCAGAACCGGTACTCATTTCTCGCTATATTTGGGGATTAATTAGCGAAATTCGCAATATCGTTAAGGCTGCGAGACCTCGCACTATTGACGATGCTGTAGAATTAGCTAACACCCTAACTAATGAACTGATACGCACAAGAGATGAAGACAGGAAGAAGGAACTAGCTCAGAAAATTACCCAAGGATTTAGGATGGGTAATAGTAGTAATTTCAAGAAAAGAGGAGCAGGGAAATCTTCAACTTTGCCATTCTGCAAAATTTGCAAAAAGAAACATTTTGGAAAATGTAATAAAATTTGCAATTTTGCAAAACGATAGGACATCGTGAAGAAAACTGCAGAAAGAAATCCATAATTTGTTACAATTGTGGAGAAGCCGGACATTTCAAAACAGAATGTCCTAAGTTAGTCAAACCAGTAGACAACAAAACCAAGGCGACCGAAGGAGCTACTAAGAAGAATGCCAGAGCATTCCAGCTAACCACTCAAGAAGCAGAGCTCATCCCGGATGTGATAGCCGGTACGTTTTTAGTCCACGACGTTTATGCAAAAGTATTGTTTGACTCTGGTGCAAACCAAAGTTTTATAAATACTTCATTCTGCCAAGCTCTTAAGTTACCCTTAACTACCATTAGGCAGATTTTTACAGTCGAAACCGCAGATGGGAATTCAGTAAAAATCAATCAGGTTTTGCAAAAAGTAGAAATAGAACTTTCAGGTCATAAATTTGCTGCAAACCTATTACCTATGAAATTAGCTGAATTTGATGTTGTGTTAGGAATGGATTGGTTAATAGCCAACCATGCTCAAATCATTTGTGATAAAAACTCTATAGAAATTCAATCACCTACTGGAGAAGTAATCATGATTACAGGAGATAAACCTCGAAAGCCACTGAAGTTCATATCAGTAATGAAAGTTGCTAATTATGAACGAAAACAAGGAATAGTATATATGATTTCAGTAATCATTAGTACTAAAGGTAAAGAACTTAAGGAAATTCCTGTAGTCTCGGAATACCCAGATATATTCCCGGAAGATTTACCTGGGTTACCACCAGATAGGGAGGTAGAATTTAGGATTCATCTAATTCTAGGAACTACACCGATAGCCAAAGCACCCTATCGATTAGCTCCTACCGAAATGCTAGAATTGAAGAAACAATTAGATGAATTACTAAGCAAAGGATTTATACAACCTAGTTCATCCCCTTAGGGTGCACCAGTGTTGTTTGTGAAAAAGAAAGATGGATCAATGAGAATGTGTATCGATTATAGAGAGCTAAATAAGGTTACAATTAAGAATCGATACCCATTACCTAGGATTGATGATCTTTTCGATCAATTACAAGGCGCTAAGTACTTTTCTAAGATAGACTTGTGCTCCGGATATCATCAATTAAAGGTTCAAGAAGAAGACATACCTAAAACTGCTTTTAGAACTAGGTATGGACATTATGAGTTTACAGTCATGCTCTTTGGGTTAACTAATGCACCTGCAGCATTCATGGACATGATGAACAGAATCTGTAAACCATATTTGGATAAATTTGTAATTGTTTTCATAGACGATATACTTATTTATTCAAAAAGTCAGGACGAACATTGTCAGCACTTGCATGCACTCTTAACTTTGTTAAGGAAAGAAAAATTGTATGCCAACTTTTCGAAGTGTGAATTTTGGCTACAAGAAGTGCAACTCTTAGGACACATGGTGAATCATGAAGGTATTCACGTAGATCCTGCTAAGATAGAAGCAATTACCAATTGGAAGATTCCGCAAACCGCAATGGAAATTAGAAGTTTTATAGGTTTAGCCGGATATTATAGACGGTTTATAAGGATTTTTCCAAGATAGCTGTACCATTAACTAAGCTAACCTGTAAAGCCATTAAGTTTGAATGGGGACCTAAACAAGAAGAAGCCTTTAGAATCTTGAAGCAGAAATTAACCAATGCTCCAATCTTAGCCTTACCAGAAGGAACAGAAGATTTTGAAGTATATTGTGATGCTTCAAAATTAGGATTTGAATGTGTGTTAATGCAACGCAAGAAGGTAATTGTGTATGCTTCCAGACAATTGAAGAAGCACGAGGAAAACTATACGACTCATGATTTAGAATTAGGAGCTATAGTTTTTGCCCTTAAGATATGGAGACATTATCTGTATGGAAGTAAGTTTACTGTTTATACAGATCATAAAAGTTTAAGGTATATATTTGGGCAAAAAGAGTTAAATATGAGGCAAAGAAGATGGATGGAAATCCTGAGTGATTACGACTGTGATATTCAATATCACGAAGGAAAGGCAAACGTAGTCGCAGATGCCTTAAGTCGTAAGGATCATGAGAAGCAAAGGCGAGTCCGTGCTCTTAGAATAAATCTACAAGTAGATTTAATGGGACAATTAAAGGAAATTCAGGAAACGGCAATCAAGGACGATGCCGAAGGAATGAAAGGTTACCTAAAAGAATTGGAACAAGGAAATGATGGAATTTGGAAATTCCAGAAAAGGTAACGATGTGATTTGGGTAATTGTGGATCGATTAACCAAATTTCCTCATTTTCTACCTATGAAAGAAACTTTTAGCATGGAAAGGTTAGCCAAGTTGTATGTGGATGAAGTAGTATCCTTACATGGAGTCCCACTCTCCATTGTATCGGATAGAGATAGTCGTTTCACTTCCCGTTTCTGGACAAGCTTCCAAGAAGCAATGGGAACCCGACTCAATCTAAGCACTGCATATCATGCACAAACAGACGGACAAAGTGAAAGGACGATCCAAACTCTAGAAGACATGCTCCAAGCATGTGTAATTGACTTTGGTGGTAATTGGGATAACCATTTACCATTAATCGAATTCTCCTATAACAATAGTTATCACTCAAGCATCGAGGCCGCTCCATTCGAAGCACTGTATGGACGCAAGTGCAGAACTCCCGTATGTTGGGCAGAAATAGGAGAAAGTCAATTATCAGGTCCAGAGATCGTACAAGAAACCACAGACAATATAACTCAAATCAAGGAAAGATTGAAAACAGCCAGAGATCGTCAGAAAAGCTATGCAGACAATCGCCGCAAGCCACTAGAATTCCAGATAGGAGACAAAGTACTTTTGAAAGTATCTCCTTGGAAAGGAGTAGTACGATTCGGTAAGAAAGGAAAACTGAGTCCAAGATATGTTGGACCATTCCCAGTGATCCAACGAATAGGACCAGTAGCTTATCACTTACAACTACCAGAAGAACTAGCTGGAGTACATGATGTATTTCATGTATCCAATCTCAAGAAATGTCTATCAGACGAATCCCTGGTAGTACCTATTCAAGATGTGGAGATAAATGAAAAGCTGAAATTCATAGAGAAACCCTTACAAATAGATGACCGGAAGGTCAAGTTTCTTAAACACAAGCGACTAGTACTAGTCAAAGGCAAATGGGATTCAAAGAGAGGACCAGAATATACTTGGGAACTGGAGTCAGAAATGAAGCGGAAATACCCTCATCTATTTCAGTGAATCTCGAGGACGGGATTTTTCTTAAGGTGGGGAGGATGTAACAACTCTCATTAAAATACATAATTAGGATGATAATTAGTCAATAAGAAAACCCTAATTGAGACACCCAAGTAATTCTGCATTAACCCTAAAATTTCCAGAACAATTGGAATTAGGATCACGGCCCCTAAAACTCAGGGGGGGATAAACCCTAATGATAATTATCCATAAAATTTGTTGTACAGATTGAAATTTCGATTTTAAGATGAGTCATGCAAGCTAGTCCCGTACCCAGCTAGCCTATGTAATTAGACTGTACCCCTTACGGACCGTAAGGGGAAATGCCATACGGTCCGTAAGCCTGTCCAAAAATCAGTATAAATAGCAGACATTGGGACTTGCTTTCTGTTGTTAATTCGACGAAGAAATTCGTTGTGTAGAGTACGTTATAAGCAGAAACAATCCCAAAACACACACGAGTCTTGAATTTCTGCCGCAAAACAGGGTAATCACTCGATCGCTATTACGATTCATTTTCCGACTGATCAATATATCCAATGGATGTTTAAGTGCCGCCCACATAGGGTTATACTTTATCGTTCGTCGTTAAATCGATGGATGTTTAAGTATCGCACTTTGTCGTTCGTTGTGAGAATTTGATCTCGTGAGTTATCGTAAATGCTGTATTGATCACTAACCCGGTTTTGTGTGCATTATTATTTAAATTAGGTTAACAAGGCTAAACCATATTCTGTCCGTGTTAAATCTGCAATGTGAGTCATTCTCTTTTTATCAACTGTTTTACAATACTCCAAATTATTTTCAGAATTATAAATTACAGTGATTAAGTTTATGTAATCACCAAATTACAGCCGGCATGTGGGGTATTGTGCACATTACTACTGTTTTAATCACATTAGGTGGGCGAACCTAAAATTAAGTGATATACGTCATTCATTGGGGCAGCCAATGGTGATAGGACCACAGTCACAGATCCGGTCGAGTGACAAATACTGTGGGTAGTTGGTAGATATCAGAAACATATGTAAAAACTCTTAATACTGTAAATTATAATAAACGAGTCATTTTAATAAATAGAATGATTCACTCAGTATTTCCTGCTGACAAAACCTTTTTCAAACATGTTTCAGGTGATCTATTGTAATTTAGGAAAAGTGCTGGGGAGCATTTCAAGCTTAAGAAAGTGGCTCATTATAAAATAGAGAAATATGTTTTCTAAAAATAAAGATTTATCAGTAAAATCATGTTATTGTAAATTACCGGGATTTTATCCCGAATTGTGAAATAAAATAACCGGGAAAAGTTTTTAGCTTTACAACGATCCTGATGATAAACTTCCGCTGTTAAACTCAATTAAATAAATATCACGGAATTTCTGTCCCGCGGCTCCTGAAACGGGTCAAACCGGGTCGGGGGCCGTGACAACTGTGTGTGTTAACCGATTACATTATATTTATTCAAGTCGTGTAGTACACGTGCTTATTCAACTCATGTTATACACGGGTAATTAAAAACGTAACTTTTTTATTATATAAAAATATATTTAATCAATCCGTGTAATACACGGGGTTCTAATTTAGTATAATATATATAACATTTTATTATTCGTCTATTATTCGTCTTTGTACTCAAATCAACATATCCAAAGCCAAATTTAACAAAACCTAATTAAATCAAGATATCGAAGCCAAATATATTCAATACGTAATCAAATTTTGAGATGAAACGAATCTCAATAATATATCCTATAATCTTCGTCTTTCGACGGTCTGGATAGTTTGGATGAAGCGGTTATCGAGTACAAAGTATACGTATGGTTTTAGTCAAACGCTGATTGTAGTGAAATAGAATTGTAGGGTTTTTTCTGTAATATTTATTCTATTTAAAACTAGTTCTATACCTGTCCGGTGGACGGGTTTATTAATGGTATAATGACAAAGTATTTTATTCTTTGTATTTTAAACAAAAACAATATTTGTTTAAGGTAAAATGAACACTATACAGCAGTGGGAACAACTATTTTCTCGTTATGTTAATTTAGGTTTGTTTATTTTACTTAAAACCGTAAGCGAAACCAGTTAACTATGAATCTAAGAATATAAAAAAAACAATACAAGAGTAGGAACAACTTAAAGTAGGCTGCATTTTTCAAAGATGGTTAATCAGAGAGTTGCATATTAACTTTCATAGGCAATATGGGTCAGATAACATCTCATACTAGTTCAGGTCAAGACAGGCCATTTCAGGGAAAAAAAGTAATTAATCTTCTAAGTTAAATATGTTGTCCATCTCATTTAGGAATAGTTGATCCTCACTCTGTCTCTCTGTAATTAATTAGTAAGTTTAAGGGTAGAAAGAGTTGCCATACCTATAAAAATAATACGGTTAAGTTTATGTCTAGTTTACCTCTTGAAAGACACCAAAAGTTCTCTTCAAAAGCAAGTTAGACCATAATCATGTTGCTGCTAAAATAAAATAGAGAATTAATCATAAAAAAGATAAGTTCACTTATAAGAAAATCAGTGTAAAGAGAACCCAGGTGACAAACTAATTTAAGAATTAAACAATATTCACAAGTTCTCTTCCTCCGTGAACATAACTACACCTTTGAAGTAAATCATAAACCTCCCCAATATTAAGCTTAAGCATCTAACAATTACTGATAACCCAACAATTAAAGAGATAAATTACAGTGACTCACCTCACATACATACATTCATATTTCAAGCTTGACCTTACATGTATTCAGTGCAAGTAGCAGTGTAGCACCCGGTTCACATTCTCATCATGCATTGGAAGAATTCAGATTACCAGTGGCGAAGCTTGAGATCTCCGACCGGGGGGTCGAAAACGTAACGTATATACCTAAAAAAATTATAAAACCAGGGGGTCGAAAACGGATATACCTAAAAAATTCTATACGAAAACTACATACCGAGCACTACTGATCGAAAAGTTCGGGGGGTCAAACCCATGACCTGTGTGTGTGAGTCAATATGTTAAAAACCGTAACATTTTTTTGAAGTTTGATCTAAAAAAATATATTAGCTGGGCTCAAACCCGCGACCTATGGTTTAGCATTCCATCTCCTAACCAATAGTGCCCTTGTTCTTTTTTATCCGTGGTTTCACTCCAAAATTTTATATAGTTGGGGGGGGGGATATTCCACGGTCCTCCCAACCGCCGAGGTGATCCCACCTCGCAGACCGCCACCCAGCAAGCCTGAGTCTGGGGGTAAATCCGCTACCATAGGGGCATTGAGAACGAGCAAGACTCGAATCCGCCACCTCCGGGTTAGAATGCGGGCTGGTGGCCATTGGGCTGACACCCAATACTATAAAATCGAACCTTAGTGGGTTCGTGTGAATTCGGAGCTTTGTACTTAGCTCCGCCCCTGTACATAAATATATTGACCGATACATCTATAGCAACCTCTAATGTAATTTGTCTGGGTCTTAATAAAAAGGGTCGCACAGGTCAAATTTGCAATAAAACGGATTATCTGTAAAAAGAAAGGACTGAAAATAGACATCCGTATAGATATCTTATGCCCAAAGTTGGAAAATAATGTTACATCCAAGTATTGGAAACAATAATCTACAATGTAAGAAAAAAAACCCTGATCTTTTTCCCAATAAGCAAAAAGAAAAAGAAAAAAAGAGTGTATATGAAATACCCACCGAATAATCTTTAGCTTCACAAAAATAAGCATATAGCATCATCAGATGCTCCAATAGCTGCTATTAACCCTTCCCTGTCACGTTAAAAATTTAAAATCTACACATTAGCTATTGGAAGAGTTGAGCATTAGTTAAATCCCTGTCTACTTGGTATGTTTTTTCACGACATACAAAGTAACTAACTTTTTTTACACTGGCAAACAAACGGATTTTAAACATGCTTTATCTCAATTTTATTAAATATGATCACGAATATGTATATTAAAGCCCAAACCTTTCTCCTATCACACATATTCTTGAAAGGAAAGGGGAATCTCTCACTTTAGAAATAAGAATGTAACCCTGCAAACAAAAAAGCACTTTTCATTGTTATTTTATTATATATAATTTAAAATTTAATAATATATGAGCTATTAATAAATATTACTAAGGAAACTCACTTGGTGTTGGGATTTCTGGTGATTTAGGGCGAATGGAGAACAATCTAAAGAAGAGCATACCCTCTGGAACAAATTTATCCAAATCCCTTATGAAAGGATATTTTGTTTTTCTACTCTGACTGCCTTACTGCTAAAGCAATGACCAAACGTGAAGTTGCCACGAACTAATATACCCTTGAATCAATCCATGATTTCCATCCTCTTTCATATTTCTGCAAAAATACCCATAACGATTTATGTAATTTTGTGAATAATTCAACTCAATAACACATAAACTTGGTAGACAAGATTTGAAACCCAAAATGAATAATGCGGTATACACGTGACCCTCATTGATATCCATCAAGTGTCAAAGCAAAATCATCAGCATTGGCTAATTTAACAAATAAAAGATTCTTGCAGCCAATTTTGTCATAGATTGTCCGATAGAATTGGATTTCTCACACCTGCACCAATGATTAAAGAATGCTGATTATGAAAAAGATACCCATTTGCTTTCCACCAATCTAAATATTACAATAAACCTAGTGTGTTACTTCGTCCAAATCTCCCCTTTGCCTAATAACCAACCATCAATGCACATGATTTATAAAGCTACAATTTACAAACCCTAACTAATCGCTGATAATCCGATATCCCTTCAATATGACATGTATCATTTATATCACAAATTAGCAGACCTGGAACGGTTACGAAGGTAGGGGTGTTGACATTGTTATCGAATACATGATTTTGGGAAGGGTTTCTAGTCGTTGGTAATCGAATTACAACAAATAGTCAAAAATAATTTCTGAGCGTAAACAGAGTACAACAAAATTCAAATGAAAACAACTCAATAAATCAAATTCATACCTGGTATCCGCTTGGATCGATCCAATTTCACTACTGATATGTTAGGATCTGAGTTTGGATTGATTGTGATTTGTGTTTGAATTAAGATGAACAATGAAAGAGTAGTGCAGCGGAAATTAAATGGAAGCAAACTTTTCACAATCAAACAGAAGAAATGCTTTCAAACATACATTTTCAACAAAGAATCAAATGCTTAAATTTATTTCAAACTTTGATTACAATTGCATGTATGCTTTGCAAACTCCCCCTCAGCCCGAGCTCAGTATTTGTTCGTGCAGGAAGAAGATGGTGAAAGAGCTGAACAGAACAGTACAGAGCACTGTTCTATTTATAGGCACTAGCAAACCACTGAGCATCTAAGCTGACGTCACCATGAAAGTGACATCTAACCTCCTAACAAACTCTTAACAACTGACCTATACAAACACTGCTATGCTAACTACTGATAATACATTTCATAACATAAAGTAAACATAAACAGCTGCTTCATCCTTCCACTGCTGTGAACCCAGCAGTACTTGTCATGATCAGCAGTGCTTGAAACAAGGCAGTAGATTGAGCAGCAGAGCTTTAGTTCTTCAACAGTCTTTGACTTGATCAGCAGTTGTAGGTCAACAATTTGCATGATCAGCAGTTAGGAGGTCAGCAGATGTTGAAACCACTTTCAAGGGGAGAGATTTGCATGCATAACATCTGCTTATTCTGGATCCATTGCTCTAATCCAGTTTTGGCTTTTATTATCTGTTCCTTTGGCAGGGTTCAATCCCAACAATCTCCCCCTGGAACAGATAATGCCAAAACTCCCCATTATTAGAAGATCTTTATTGCCTCATCAGCAGTTCCCTTATTTGCCCTTTGAGTTGCAATTCAAAGGTTAAGGCATCTGTATCATCTTCATCCCTGCCAAGTGGAAGATCAAGGAGATCCTGCAAATCTTCAAGACTCTGGCCAAGAGCTTGTTCCCTTGTTAATTTCTTCACTTCCCCACTATACTTGAACACAGTCAGTACGTGGGTCTGTTTATCAGTTTTCCACTTTAGTACTTTTGAGCCTGGTGGGTTTCTTGGGAGATTTTTATTAGATGAGGTATTTGGTGATGCTGGCTTATTCATGACTGGCTGAGCAGTACTTGCAGATTGTTCCAATTCAGGATCTTCTTTCATCATTAACCTAATGCCCTCTTTTACAAGGTCATTACCAGCAATTAGATCTTGAACTGTTTCAGCACCCAACTGGTTTTGTCTCCTTCTTTTGTAGATGGCAGCACCAGCAGGAGCAGTGGTTCTTTTGGCTTGCAGCTTTGGTGGTCTTTTTGAGACCTCTTCTTTGGAGTAGTCAGGCTTTTGTGGAGCTGTTGGATCTTTCTTCCTAAGTTCCTCCAACCTTTTATAGGTGGCCCTGACCCTAGCTTCTCCCCACTTTGACATAGAATTCTTTGACCCATAATCAACTGATACCAGCTCCTCTTTCATTCTCTTTAACTCTAAGGCCTTGTCAGCTTCAAATTGTTTGAATTTTTCAGGAGGAGTCTGCTTGACCTTATTTTTGATCATTTCATAAATCCTGGCTACTTCTTTTTCAAGCTCAGGAATGGTCCAGTTTTTGTACATGTGTTTCTCCCCCTTGTATTTCTTGTAGGTCATGATGTTTCCAATGTAGTCTTTTCTCAAGGACTCATCTGCCCTTTCAGAGATTTGCTGACATACATTTTTGGCAAATTGCTCCATAGATCTGACCTGTGTGAGTAGAAACTGATAGTTTTGCTGAAATTATCTATCAGATTTCCCTTGTTTATTTTTGATTGAGATATCCTCTGCTTGCTTGGCCTTGATTTTCAAATATTCTTCAATATTATTTGGCCTGGGATATCCTTCAATCGATGGCAAACTCCTTTTGACAGGGTCATCCTCATAATAGAAAGATTTAATTTCTTCCCTAACTGCTATGAGTTCCAAAGGAAATACAACACCTGCAGGAGGTAATGACTTTTGGTTTTGAGCTGAAGAGAGAGGAATGGGTTTTGGAATTGTGACAAGTGCTTAGGATTTTGAAGCTGTTGGTGGTGGTGATGGAGAATCATCATCTGATATGATAATCCTTCTCCTTATTATTTTAGGAGAGGCAGGTGATGTTTTGGGTGGAACAGTGGAGGTGGTTTGAGTGGCAGTGGTTTGTGACTGACTAACAGTTGTTGAAACAACTGGTGTTTCAACCACTGTTGTCATTACAACAGATGTTGTGACATCTGCTGTCTTCTGCTTTTTGGCAGGAGATGATGGTGGAGATGTTGTTTTTGGTGGTGATACGGCAGTGGTAGTGGTGTGTGTTGAAGTAAGAGCAGTTGTTGTAACAACTGAAGTACCAGCAGATGTTGATACAACAGAAGTTTCAGCAACTGTTTGGGTGGAGGTTTGATGTTGGTGGCTTTTGGATGGTGGTTTTGAAGTATGCTTTGGAAGACTGGATGGTGTGGACTTGGGTTTCCTTACTTTTCTAGTAAGATTTCTTTTTGGAACAGGATTTTGAACATCCTTTACACCAGAACAACCCTGCGCATTCAGCTCCATGAAAGCTCTCTTCTCCTCATTCCACCTTGATAAATCCTTTGCCGCTCTGTCCCTTTTTACACTGATTACACCTTCATCAAGTGCATTTTGGGTAACATCAACCTTTTTGCTACCATCTGGCAAGGGAATGTTTCTGAGCATAGCATCCTTTTCATGCTCAAGATACACACCATTATCAATCCCTTTCTTCTTCCACTCCTGAATTTTCTCCCCCTTTTTGGCATTATCTGGTGGGAGTTCATCAATAAAAAGAACTGTTGGAGGAGCAGTGCCAGTGATTGTCAACAGATGGGCCTTGATAGCCTTGATGTCATCTTGTGTGTTCTTGAACCTAGACTCTATTGTGTTTCTCAGCTCTTGGACATGTTTTTCATGTTGCTGATCAACCACTTGTTGTTGTTGTTGGAGAAAAGGTTGAAAAAGGTTCCAGAGCTCATTTGTAACATCTGCTGGTGGTGGAGCAGGTGCTTGAGGTGGAACAGCAGTGGATTGTACCATTTGAACTGTCAACAACTGAAGCAGCATTTCTTTGATTTCTGCAACAGAGGTATCCAGTTTTTCAACTCTGTCCGTCAATTCCTGGTACTTTAAACCATCACCCTACTTAATGGGATCATCTGATTTCCCACAAGCAGTGGTTTTATCAGAGGTTGAGGTAGGGAGTGTACTCCAAACATCAACTGATGCCCCTTTTTCTTGGTACTGGGGTCTTCTTCCTTCAACACTTGATAATCTTTTGATGGAACCAGTGGTTAAAACAAACTCACTAGCAGATAACAGAGGTAGTAACCCGCACTTTCATGCGTTGTTACTACTCGTTATACTCGTTACGCCCAGCACCAGAGATTCGGATCATAATGTAACAATATCAGGTACATCGCTATATCGAAGTATAATTGAATAATTGCGCATATTATATCGCTATTACAAGCTATTTTTCGTAAATAATAACACTCACGATGGTGTTGAGTGAGGACCTATTCTGCCATCCTCGATAGCCGTGAGGTGTCGAAACGTAAACAATTAACGCTAAAAAGGACTTTCGGGTGAGTACCATGCCTTCAGCCGTCGTGACGATGATGGCAATACGAGCAAGTAGTGCCCCGATAATCCTTGTGGCACATTACATCGAAGAATGCACTTGAAGGCACGCGTAACTCGATCATCACACCAAATATTGAATATATAGATACGTATATATGACCCTTTTATGATTAATTATAATAAATAAATGAATAATGATCTAAATTTATGGAAATGTGGACCAAAACTATCGCAACGCACCAAAAACGAGGATCGGGAAGCCTCCGGACGGATGGGCCAACCGAACGGCTGGGCCAGCCGATCGGACAGGCCGGCCGAACGGCTGGGCCAGCCGATCGGACAGGCCGGCCGAACGGCTGGGCCGACCGATCGGACAGGCCGGCCGATCGAATGGGCCGTCCGATCCAGGCCAACCTGCCCTCTTTTTCCTTCCTCCTTGCCTATAAATACCCCTCATTCACCTCCAACACACTTGTTGTCACTGTTGCTGCTCGACCAGAAGTTCCAACCCCTTTATCTCTCGATTTCTCGCGATTCTTGTAAGTTTTCAACTCAAATCTTGTACTTCCTTGATCTTTATGCATTCCTCCACCTTTCTATCTTTCAAATTCCAACTTTTAACCATGAAATCAACGGATTTGAGGTGTTCCAGGGTGATGTCATCACAGAGTTCTTATGAACTTCAAGTGTTGGTCTCATTCCACCAAGAACAACTCAGATCTAAAGGATTTCCACAAGAATAAACAAGATTTTCACATCAGATCTACACATAATCTTGAATAAAAGGATTGAAGGATGGTTTTCCAACTTTCTTTCAACTCTTTTACTCTCAAGGCACTCAAAAACGTTTGATTCGGAGCTTATACCGACCTTCTACTCATTTCTAGTGTCGTGTTGGTCAAAGATCTGATTCCTAACGATGAGACGACCAATTTCGGGTTAAATAAGGAAAGACCGCCAAGAACGGCCAATTCTGATGGAACCGGGTGATTCCCGACCGCTAGAACAAGTCGAAATTGATGGAATTTCAGTTGTTTAGCACGTCACAGCAACGTCTCGACCCAAACCACCAAAAAAACTTGCAAAATTTGTCGAATACAGCCGGCCAGGCTAGCCGACCGGACAGGCTAGCCGACCGGACAGGCTAGCCGACCGGGCAGGCTAGCCGACCGGGCAGGCTAGACGACCGGACAGGCTAGCCGACCGGACAGGCTAGCCGACCGGACATGCTAGCCGACCGGACAGGCTAGCCGACCGGACAGGCTAGCCGATCGGAGCGCCCATCCGATCGGACAGCCCATCCGAACAGGCCAGCCTTAGATCTAATTACCATCCGTTTTCGCGTATTCCGTTATCATTTAACGCACCATCAAACACTCATGCGACCAGTCTATAATCAAGGAATTCTCGGACATAATCCTGCCAATCCAAACCAAATACGCACTGTGAGTATACTTGACCCCTTTTTATCGAATTTTGGGTGTAACATACGTTCCTTATAAATCAAACTCATCAACAAATCATTTAATCAGTCAATTATCACTTGCGAATAACCGTTTGCATAGATATACGTGATGCTAGTTACATATGTGCTAGGACTTACACTCGTGACGTCCCACCACGACTAGTATAATACTATTGCGCCCGACGGGGTCTAGTTATGCCATCGAAGGATCGAGCATCGAGGACTTAGCTGGTAGTATCAGTTTTGTGAGTATATATGTCGTGTATTACGTTTATGCATGTGGAAATTCGCAGCACTTTTAATCTATTATACTATTACATATCAAACATGTATACTCGCTAATACTTTGTATTGACAATATTTTAACGTATGTTGCAGGTTTAGTTGAAGTCTTCCTTAAATCAAGCTAGAAAGTCTAGAAACTCACCTAAAATCTAGGTTGTCGGATTGGAATTGTTCGAGAGGACAAGAAATATGTGATGACTTATTGATGTGTGCGAAGTGTAATATAATTTAGATGTATATTTAAGCCCTTTTTACACTTTTAGCCAAGTTTTAAATTTATAAAACACGATATTTACTAACACTAAACACACATATGGGCAAGTGCACCCATCGGGGACGTAGTATAGTGTTGGTAAGATACCGAGGTCGTCCAAGGACACAAGAGCTTTTAGTACCGGTTTATCCTCAACGTCTAATCAAATCAAAAAGTTAGAAAAGGTTTTTTAAACTAAGAAAATAAAAACTAACTAAATGCTGAAAAATAAAATAAAAATAAAAACAGATAGACAAGATGAATCACTTGGATCCGACTTGTGTATTAGTATAACCTTTGATTATTTTCGCACTTTTGCACTTGTTTAAGAGATTATCTTAGTTATTGTAGTAGGCCCCTCTTTTGAAGGCGACGTTACCCTCAACCCAGTAGTTTGAGTCAGCAAGGATACAATCCTAAAGGGTTGGATTATTAGAAGATAATGAATTAAGTTATTAATGTAAATTATGGTAGGCCCCGCTTTTGGCGGTGGCGTTACCCTCGGCTAAGTAGTCTGAGTCAGCAGGGATACAGTCCTAAATAGCCGGGTTATAATATTAATAGTAGTTAACTTATGAGGGGGTCAAAGAGTTTGGATCCCCGCCATCCAATACCTATGGGCATTGAAGGAGATCCTACTAAATTTGACCCAGGTCCCTTGCAGGACCTCTAAACGCTGAACAAGGGCAAGACCCTTACCAAACCGTTCCCTTAACCCCCGACCAGGTAGCCAACATACCTCCATATAGACCGTGGAGGTATGAATGGTGAAAATCTTTTATTTTATATAGACAGTAAAATAATACCAAGACACCACGGACAAACGATAAGGAAAGATCACCTTCAACATAAGCAACTAGTTATTAAAGTCATTAATACAAAACCAAATAAAAAGTGCAAAAGATTAAAAATAAAAAGTATTATACTAAACACTTGTCTTCACCAAGTGATGTAAGAGACTTAGGCAAACATGGCCTTGATTGTCAAGAACTCTTACGATCAATCTTGGATCCCGAGACGACTCACACACTCTATGATGGACAATGGATGATGGTGGTGGATGATGGTGTTATGGTGGTGGTGAGTGGTGGATGAAGTGTGAGAGAGGTGGTGTGCCAAGGGATGAGTTGAAATGAAGCCAAGCACTCCTATTTATAGGCTGAATAGAAGGCTGGGCACGGCCCCGTGTCCGCTGGACACGCCCCCGTGCCCGTCTGACACTATCTCTCTTCATTAATTGTAATTCGCAATTACAATTAATGCACCTGCTGTACTTTCGCCACGCCCCCGTACTCACTGGACACGGCCCCATGGTGGGCAATAGAAGCTTCTATAGGTTTGTCTTTTCTGCTGCTTCTTGGGCATGGCCCCGTGCTGGCTGAGCACGGGGCGTGTTCAGTCTTCTGACTTCTCTATTCTGCTTGGGAAGATGCCGTTGAGGGGTCGAGCAATCCACTTTTGTTCCTTTTCTTGTATTTATGTTAGATTTAGCTGTCTTTTTGCTTCTTTTGTGAATTTGAGCTCATTTCATCCTGAAAATACAAAAGGAAGACAAAAACACTCTTTTTCCAACATTAGTACTTAAAAAGGGTTAGTTTTATGCCTCATTTGATGTAATTTATATGTTGCATTTTACACACATCAAATACCCCCACACTTGAACTTTTGCTTGTCCTCAAGCAAAACTCTTTAATATGTGGCTTACACTCCCAAATGGAATGGGTAGAAGAGAAGGTTTTTGGCTTGTCATAGAGTGTCGGGAATCCAAGATCTTTTTGGTTTTATTTTTATTTATTTACAATCCTATTCGTTATGATTTATTTAGAACGTTTCATAAGAGAAATTACTTATTTGGGCATAGCATGCCTTTTTAAAATTTCATTTATATACAAGTTCACGTACCTCACGGGGAATCACTCAACATTCAGCCGAAGGTGTATTTTTAGTGAATCACTCGAGAGCGGCGTGGAACTTATTCCTACCATAAGCTTGCCAAGCAATCAATCCTCCTCCTTTTTAACTTTATACCTTTGTAAATATCAAGAGGGCTTTTTTGGGTGAAGGTTAGGCTTGGGCTAAAGGTGGGTGGTTGGGTTAGTGGTTAGTAAAAGGGCGAAAAGCGTAAAAAGTGTCGGTTTTCGTGAAACACTTTGTTTTATTGACTTTTTATTTTGAAGTATTTCTCCAAACAAGCTTTTTGTTTTAATAGCTTTGTTTGTTTATTTCTAACTTCATCATTTTTTTTTTGGTCACACGAAAAACCGAGCTTGTTACTAAAATAAAGGGTGAAAATAAAAAGGGTTTTTGGTGGGTAAGAAGGATTTTAGGGTAAAGAAATGAAAGGTTTAGGCTCAAAGGGGTTAACTAGGGGGATTTTGGGTAGGTGGTAAAAAAAATTGAAAAATAATGGTGTAGAAAAAAAAAATGGTTAGTCCTAATGCCTCCATCATTTACTTACTTGGGTTTAAGTTGGTAAGGACCGGGAATGAATCGTCGTGGCAAGTTCTAGAGTTGTAAGAACCAAGCGGCTATTCACACAAGAAACGAAAAATGAGCATTTAGTCTTAAAGATGTAAATTTGTATGCTCAATAAAGGCTCAAAACTCACTTTTGTGGGAATGGGTTTTTATGTGATCAAATATATATAATCGAATTTTAACCAAGCTTGTCATGCCGTTTCATAATTTTCTTATGTTGGTTCTTTTTATCACGACGCTATCGGTTGTAAATTTGTAAAAATGTAACCTTTTTAGAACTTGTTATTCCCAAATTAAACCAAGACAAGTAAAAAAAAACGAAAAGTTTTTGAAAAAAAAAATTTGGGGTGATTAGCGGTTCCAATAGAGTTTTGTGTAAGGCTTGTTAATAGGACTTGCAAAATTTCAAAGTTTTAGCTTCCCCCCACACTTAAATTACACATTGTCCTCAATGTGTCCAAAAAATAAATTTTTAGGTTGATTGGATGTGTAATGTGGTGTTAAAAAGCAAAGATTTATGTTACTGGCAGTCTAGACACGGCCCTGTGGGGACCGGACACGGCCCCGTATTCAGGTGCCAGTAACAAAAATTAAAGAAAAGAGACAGAAGCCTGGACACGGGGGCGTGTCTGGTGAACACGACCCATGTCCAGTTACCTGAACTGGGCATTTTTCTGCAGGGGGTTCAGCACGGGGCCGTGTTGGTTGGACACAGCCCGTGTTGAACCTTCTGTAATGGAGAAATTTATGTCGGGTTGCCTTGTTCTTGTGCATGGGGTCATTTTTCTCATTCCCCTTTTCATCCTTTACCACCATGAGTGTGTTTTATTCCTGCAAACTTAAAACTAAAAGATTAAATTAAACTAAGGATAGTTCCGCGGAATGCCTCCGTGGTGCGCCACGTTTATAAGGGTCCTTGGCTAGACCCAATGAACCGTTCCACTCTTTAAAATGGTTTTGAAAAAGCTCTCACCAAGGACTCGACCACCACAATGGCTCGAGCCACGCGAGGATTAAGAGGACGAATGCCATGAGCTGCATCCCAGTGGAAGCATAAGTCTGCAAAGTCAACGCGTGTGCACGAACTTGTTGGGTGTGATTGGGCTACCTTGGGTAGTCGACGCCTAAAACACCCGAGGCACTCCGAGTACTTTGCTAAGCCTACGACTCGCCGGTTTTACGTTATATGTGCTTATTTTCCGATTGTCAATTTTCGCTCCCTGTTTTTACAAAATGCACAACTCGCACAACCATCGCAATCCAAAACAGAGACCGAATGTTCGCAACGAAACTAATGTCTAATTGCCCGCTTTCCCCTCGCATTCTCTCTCTCTCAACACGTCCTCGCACATTCGAAACCATATCATATGTGTGTAAGTGTGAACTACAACTATCTGTATCTAAGTACCACCAAATCATTGTGTGAGAATCTAGGAAGTTTCGTGTCACCTATGTGGCTCCTATGTGAATCTATTTATATTGCACGTTACAAGTTTCGATCGCGCTCAATCGTATCGTAAACTCAAAATCATTATGATCGAGTCTCATTCCAAATCTCTCTCTATCTAGATGCCTTCCAACAACTCTACCTCGAGACGAACAGCTAGGAGAAGAGCCAAACGAAGCGCCGATAAGAGGATTGCCTCGCTTGTGACCAAGGAAGTGGTCAAGCTCATTCCTCAAATTGTCGCTCAAGTGCACTCTCTCAGCAACTCTTGAGCCTCGAAGGACTCTAAGACGGAAGCGCCGCAATCTACCTTTCTCTACAAACACTTCAAAGCCTATGACCCGATGGAATTCACAGGTGAAGGAGGTGTGACCCACCTACTCCAGTGGTTCGATTCTATCAAAGTTACCCTTCGTCAAAGTGGGTGTCCCGATAGTTTCCGTACTACTTGCGCTACCGGAGCATTTCAATCGCAAGCACTCGACTGGTGGACCGCCGAACGCAACAAACGTGGGATCTCCGCAGCTTACGCCCTCTCTTGGGATGAGCTGAAGGAACTCATGAGGGAAGAATACTGTCCTCCTCATGAAGTCCAGAAGCTAGAAAACGAATTTTGGGAAATCAAGCAAACCGAAGGTGACAATGCTGGCTATACCGCAAGGTTCAAGCAGCTTAGTACAATCTGCCCAAGTCAAGTCAACACTTCAGAAAAAGCCATTCCAAAGTACATCCGCGGCTTGCCTGAGTGTGTGGGTGATTTTGTCGAAGCTGCAAGACCTGCTACCATTGAAGAAGCCTACCGTTTAGCCGTAGAGATCAACAGCAAACGAGTCTTGGATGGATCTTTCTCCAAGAAGCCCGTTAAACAAGCTCATCAAGCAATCATCATAAACTCATCTGACGATTCCTCTGGCGAATCGGCTGATGGTTCATCTAGCGACTCCTCTGAAGGTCCTTCTGAGGATTGTTCCGAGGATGTCCCTAGAGAATCCCCAGACTCTGCAACAACTGGACTGTCGCAACCAGAACCCCTCCGAGCAGTCCCAGTTCAACTGAAGCGCGCCTACAACGGAGCTCATCCCCTGTGTTTCGCGTGCACGTATCATCACCCGCCAGAAGCAAATTGTCGCTATTGCACGAATTGCAACTGGTATGGTCATCATACACAACACTGCCACGCAGGACCGCAGCTTTAAGGAATTTCAGCAACGACCGCAGTCTCCACAGAAGGCCTCCACAGAAACGTTATTTTGCTTCTAATGTTGTTGTAATAATACGACTTATCGCCGTCAATTTCTTTTATGTGTGAAACTTGTTTTGCCTATCGTCGCATGTAGATTCTATTTCTCTTGTACTCGCGCACCATCTAAACGCTAGCACTATGTACTATACAATGTATTTTACCCTTACAACACTCTTAGAACGAGGTACGATAGACGTGCAAGGAACAACTAATCGCGGGTGCACACGGGATTATTTTGGTCAATGCACGGAGATCGTAGTGAAATACTAAAGGTGCCATAACGTTTAAAAGCATGGTCAAGCGTGGTGGATACGCCGCTGGTACTTCCTATATATAAGCGTCTTGGCCATGTCAACAAAGCATGACACCAAATCACGGGACATAAGTAGTAGGGGTAACGCAAGGTGTGCTCTACCATACTACCGAAGTTTCGTGAAGAAAGTGCTATGTGGAGTTGAACGTTATTAGACCTATTATATTATTATGGATATTTTCGACACAATACATATCGATCGCAAGGCGTAACAAAACTAAATCGCATCACTGCGAGACTTCTCGTAAGTCTGCGAACGCAACGCAATTGCCACATCGATGGACTTAGGTAAGTTCACCCCAAATAGCAATTGGAGCAGCGCAAGACTGGTCGTAAGTCTATAACGCAACTCAATCGCAGTTTTGCTAGATCTATCTCGAAATCTAAATAACTCATTATGTGGCTCGAAATCGCAATCGCATATGTGTTTATCTCGCAATCCCTACCGCTGGTTATCAACCGTTGTGTGGACCTCTATCGCATGGTGTGGATCGCTTATCGTGGATCGCTAGACGAGTATCACTCGCCACTTTTCGCTTCAATGCATTTCGCGCCTACCTCATCAACTCGATACTCTTATCGCATGTCGCTATCACTTATCGATGTACGTGTTTTCTGTGTTATGTTAGCACGCACGACCTCGCTTCACGAGACAAAACTAACAGGGCTGAAACATGGTGATGTTTTAACCATATTAGCATACTTTCATGGAAAAAGGCCATGCGGGCTAATATTAGTTAATGATGGTGGTATATTCAGCCCAATCGAATCGCATATCGCTCGCAACGCATCTGTTGTCGCTTATCATTTATTAGAGTCTAATGCTTATCGCTATTCAGATCATCGATTATCGCTTGGAAATCGCCACAGTTTATGTAATATTAAGATACATGACATCGCTTCACGAGACTAAACTAATATGGGAAACGTGGTGTTTGCCATATTAGCCAACACTCGTGGAAACATGCCATGTGGGTTTTATGTGGGATTGAATCGAAATCGCATTATTCGCAATCGAAATCGCGTCATTCGCCATCGCTTATCGACCGTCGTCTATCCCAACGCGTCATACCAATGTTTCATATGATCGGACTACTCGCATTCGCGATCTACGCTTTGTTTGCATCCGACTCGCTTCTACTTGCGACTCGGTCTAGCATCCTATCGCTTGGACCGAGGGAACGGAATTCTATCTGTGTCTTATCGGCACGTTTGACACCGCCACACGAAACAGAGGTAATATGGGAAAAAATGGTGGATACGCCGCTGGTACTTCCTATATATAAGTGTTTTAATCATATTAACCAACTTTCGTGCGAAAGTGCCACGTGGGGCTCAATGTAAGTTTTTTTTCCGTACTATTAAAGAAAACCAATCTTTATAAAACTTAATTTAATTAAAACCGTTGGACAAGTGAAATTTCCTTACGACATGAAGAAAACATCGAATCAGTTTAGCTCCATGCCCAATGGAAGTTCCATAAGTCCAGTTTTCCTTAAAACTTTTGCAATGACAAAAAGAAATCTTCCCGAAAACGATGGTTCGACGATCGAGTTTCAGCTCGAACCCCCGTTATAGGAGAGTTTTTCTTAAAACTACTTTTACCACCAAATTCTTTTAAAATGTATAACTCAAAATCTTTTATTAAACTAACAAAAACCCTTCCCATAGCGCTGGTGTGGACATCGATGCAGTTAATGCCGCGCCATGAGGAGATTTTCTTAAAGCATCTTCGAAGATTAATCGACTATTTGTAAGTTTAAAACGCCTCGGAATCGCTTTTGTGTGTGTTATCGCCTTTAGTTGTTCGAATCGTATCTTCTCACCGCTCTCGCTCGTCGAATCTTAATCGATCGCTCGCTTATCTAGACGTTTTTAATCGCTGCTCTCATTCGCATCAACTCCTACAACCCTACTGGTGGATTAATTTCAGGACGAAATTTCGTAAAGTAGGGGAGACTGTAACAACCCGCATTTTCGTGCGTTGTTACTACTCGTTATACTCGTTACGCCCAACACCAGAGATTCGGATCATAATGTAACAATATCAGGTACATCGCTATATCGAAGTATAATCGAATAATTACGCATATTCTATCGCTATTACAAGCTATTTTTCGTAAATAATAACACTCACGATGAAGTTGAGTGAGGACCTATTCTGCCCTCCTCGATAGCCGTGAGGTGTCGAAACGTAAACAATCAACGCTAACAAGGACTTTCGGGTGAGTACCATGCCTCCAGCCGTCGTGACGATGATGGTAATACGAGCAAGTAGTGCCCCGATAATCCTTGTGGCACATCACATCGATGAACGCACTCGAAGGCACGCGTAACTCGATCATCGCACCAAATATTGAATATATAGATACGTATATATGACCCTTTTATGATTAATTATAATAAATAAATGAATAATGATCTAAATTTATGGAAATGTGGACCAAAACTATCGCAACGCACCAAAAACGAGGATCGGGAAGCCTCCAGACGGACGGGCCGGCCGAACGGCTGGGCCAGCCGATCGGACAGGCCGGCCGAACGGCTGGGCCGACCGATCGGACAGGCCGGCCGATCCGGACAGGCCGGCCGATCGAATGGGCCGTCCGATCCAGGCCAACCTGCCCTCTTTTCCTTCCTCCTTGCCTATAAATACCCCTCATTCACCTCCAACACACTTGTTGTCACTGTTGCTGCTCGACCAAAGGTTCCAACCCCTTTATCTCTCGATTTCTCGTGATTCTTGTAAGTTTTCAACTCAAATCTTGTACTTCCTTGATCTTTATGCATTCCTCCACCTTTCTATCTTTCAAACTCCAACTTTTAACCATGAAATCAACGGATTTGAGGTGTTCCAGGGTGATGTCATCACGGAGTTCTTATGAACTTCAAGTGTTGGTCTCATTCCACCAAGAACAACTCAGATCTAAAGGATTTCCACAAGAATAAACAAGATTTTCACATCAGATCTACACATAATCTTGAATAAAAGGATTGAAGGATGGTTTTCCAACTTTCTTTCAACTCTTTTACTCTCAAGGCACTCAAAAACGGTGGATTCGGAGCTTATACCGACCTTCTACTCATTTCTAGTGTCGTGTTGGTCAAAGATCTGATTCCTAACGATGAAACGACCAATTTCGGGTTAAATAAGGAAAGACCGCCAAGAACGGCCAGTTCTGATGGAACAGGGTGATTCCCGGCCGCTAGAACAAGTCGAAATTGATGGAATTTCAGTTGTTTAGCACGTCACAGCAACGTCTCGACCCAAACCACCAAAAAAAAACTTGCAAAAATTTGTCGAATACAGCCGACCGGGCAGGCTAGCCGACCGGACAGGTGTAGAAAGAGAATGTGCCCCGGGCATTGGGCTGTGGATGATGGAAACAAGTGCTTCCAGAGCATCATTATGTGGTGACACTGTTTGTACAACCTTTTCTTTTTGTGAAGAAGCAGGAGGAGTTTCAGATATGGTGTGAGATATTTTTACCAACTGCTGTGAGGAAGAAGCAGCAGTGGTTTCGTGTGACTTTTGTGCTGTCACTTGTAGTTGCTCTGGTATCTCATCCTCCAGACTTGCCTTTTTGGTAGGTTTGGGGGGGGGGGTTTGAGTTTTTTTTTTTCTGTGGCTTTTTGGTGATTTTAGGTGTGGGTTTCAAGGCAGTTGTTTTGCTACCTTGTTCACCTTGAGCAGTGGGCTCAGCAGCAGATGCCTGAGGAGCAGTGTTTGCTGCTAAAGTCTGCTCAGGCACCTCTGCTTGTGTTTTGCAAGGTGATGACATTCTTGTAAAAGTTTCAGCAGTTAAGCTGTGCATTTGAATAAAGTCACCTTGGTTTATTACAGAAAGATCATCCTTACTGAATTTCTTTTCAAAATAATAGCTTAGAAATCTTGGAAACAGTAAGAATGATTTTGTTTCAACATTTTTAACCAAATCATTAAAGATTACCTGGGAATAATTAAAGTTTTCTTCTTGAAGAATAGCATACCCCATGTTTTGAATCTTCAATGGTATTTCATTAAAAGAAGTGGTTTTATTTGAAACACACATGAGGAGGGTATGGAATAAAAACCGTGTTGCAGGAGGGAAGAAACCTTTTTGTAAGGTGTCCCTCTTCATCATTGTGTCTGCATACCCTCTCTCAATGAAGTCAATTTTTAACTCGTTTTTAGGGAAAGAATCTTTACCTTCCTGATCATCGAGCTGAAAGACTTCGGAAATGGTTTTCGGTGTGATGTTGAAAGCTTTGCCCTTTAGAGAAGAGGTAATGGTAGTGACAGTTTCGCCTTGTTTTTCAAGGGTTGCATTTTTCAAAAACTCTCTTTGGCTTGTCAAGTAAATTGGTGCATCGGCTGTCAACAAAGTTTTGTACTTTGAAGCCGTGATTAAATCAAGGATGGAATCAAAGGTATCGGTGGTGTCGGGCTTTGTGAGAAGACCCAGAAGATTATGAGAGAGTTTGTGTGGAATTTCGGAGGGTGTAGCCTTTTGAGAGGCAGCTTTCGATGATGATTTTGTGGAAGCCTTTGATTTGGTCATCGTTTTGAAGACGATGATTAAAGAAATTTGTGGAGGAATTTGATGAAATGTGAAGAAAACTGATTTGAGAAGAGAATTTTTGTGAATTCAATTCAACAGTAAAACCCTGTTTGGGTTTAGAATGGGGATTTTATAGAGGAAAAAGTGAGTGCTGACGTGGCAGCAGTTACAAAAGGTCTGACCACTATGTACTGCCACATACCATCCCCTGATGAAGCGAGGGACAGTACTTTTGTGAAAGCTACTGGTGAAGGCAGTGGTTGCAACGGTAATGGAGGCAGTGGATGATTTTCACTATCAGTGGATACAACACTGATTTTGAACATCAGTGCTTATCAGAGGAAAAAGGAGAACAGGGGATGATTTTCAGCAGTGGACAGACTTTTGAAGTAGAGCAGACTTTTGAACCCATCAGTGGTTATGGCAGACTTTTAGGATTTTAATGAAAAATTCATTTTTAGCTAATTTTAAGGATGGATTTTTGATTTTCTAAAAACATTTTAATGCTTTTATTCATAGAAAAACAGGATTTTGCCTGTTATTCCATGTTTAGCATGCCAATCCTAGAGATCAAGCTTTCAAAGGTGGATGTGTCTAATGCTTTGGTTAGCACATCTGCCAGCTGATCCTTAGTTGGAACATGATGCAGAGAAATCAAACCTTTTTCATAGCAATCCCTCACAAAGTGATGTCTGATGTCAATGTGTTTGGTGGTTGAATGAGAAACTGGATTTTTGATGATATTTTCTACTGCCTGGCTATCCAACATGAGTGGAGTCTTTAAAGCAGTGATACCAAAATCCAGCAACTGATTTTAAAGCCAGAGCAGTTGGGCTGTACAGCTTGCAGCAGCTATATATTCTGCCTCAGCAGTGGATGTGGAAACAGCTGCTTGCTTTTTGCTTTTCCAGGACACTAAGCAGTTGCCTAGGAATTGGCACCCTCCTGAAGTGGACTTCCTTGTCTTGTCACATCCAGCAAAATCACTATCTGAGAAACCTGAAAGCTCAATTTTACCATCAGCTGGATACCAGATACCAAGTGTGGGAGCACCTTTTAGGTATCTGAATATCCTTTTTACAGCAATAAGGTTTGACTTTCTAGGGGCTGACTGGGATCTTGCACAGACACATGTTGCAAACATGATATCTGGTCTAGATGCAGTTAGGTACAATAAGGACCTAATCATGCTTCTATATAAGGTCTGATCAACCAAATCATCCTTTTCATCAGACATGACCAATTTATTGGTTGCAATGGGTGTACTGCATGGCTTGCAATCATCCATAACAAATTTCTTTAAAAGTTTTTTGGCATATTTGCCTTGATGGATGAAAGTGCCATTTTGCAGTTGCTTTACTTGGAGACCAAGAAAACAATGGAGTTCACCCATCGCACTCATTTCAAACTCAGCTGTCATGAGTTGCCTGAACTCTTCACACATTTTATTACATGTGCTTCCAAATATGATGTCATCCACATAAATTTGGACAATCATCAAATCCTTCCCTCTCCATTTTAAAAACAGTGTTTTGTCAATTCTGCCTCTGGTGAAACCAATGGAAAGTAGAAAGGTGGAAAGAGTTTCATACCAGGCCCTTGGTGCTTGTTTCAGGCCATACAAAGCTTTATTCAGCTTGTAGACATGATCTGGATTAAATGGATCCTCAAAACCTGGAGGTTGACAAACATAAACCTCCTCTTGAATCTTACCATAGAGGAACGCACATTTGATATCCATTTGATACACCTTGATGTCGTGGTTGATAGCAAAGGCCAAAAAGAGTCTGATAGCTTCAAGTCTTGCTACAGGGGCAAATGTTTCATCATCATCAATGCCCTCTTCTTGTCTGTAACCTTGAACCACAAGCCTGGCTTTATTCTTGACAACAATACCCCTTTCATCAGTTTTGTTTTTGAAGACCCACTTTGTGCCAATAGGACTTACATTCTCTGGCAGTGGTACAAGCTCCCATACTTGTTGTCTTCTAAACTGTTGGAGCTCCTCTTGCATGGCTTTTACCCAGCTGTTGTCTTTCAGTGCCTCTTGGTACTTGACTGGCTGATGGAGTGATAGAAAACCAGCAAAAAGACAAATGTTTTGGGATTGCCTTCTTGTGAGCACCCCTTCATTGATGTTGCCAATGATTTGATCTGGTGGATGAGATTTCAAGAAGATGAGCTCTCCTTGGTATGGAACAAAGGCATTTTGTGGTGAGGGCTGCAGATGTGAATCATCTGAGCTAGCCACTGCTGGTGACTTTGATGATCCAGCAGTGGCTACAAAAGGTGGTGGAATGGGAGGTAATGGTGTGGACATATGCTGACTTTGATCCACTGTTTGAGGACTTTTGTCAGCAGTGTTTGATGATGTGGAAGCAGTGTTTAAAGGGATACTTTGGTCAACAACTGTTGAGGTAGCAGTGGTTGAGCTTTGATAGCTGTTTTGGACATCTGCTGCTCTTCCCATTGTGGCAGACTTTTGTTGAGGAATGATGATCTCATACCCATAGTCTGGTGATGAATTTTCTGATGCACCTGCACTGTTAGTCTTGACAACAGTATTTTCAAAAGTGAATTTTTCAAGATCAAACAATTCTACAGGATTTGCAGGGATTTTCATTGATGAAAGTTCATTGAACTTTACATTCAAAGTCTCTTCCACTGCTTTGGTCCTTGTGTTGAACACTCTGTAGGCCTTAGCAGTGGTTGAGTATCCCAGGTGGTATCCCATATCAATTTTGGCTGCAAACTTTGAGATAGAATCTTTTAAGTTTAGAATGAAACATGGGCAACCAAAAACTTTGAAATATGAGATTAATGGCTTTATTTTATACAAAATTTCATAAGCAGTCTTTTTGTGTCTGGGTTGATTAAAACTCTGTTTTGGACATAGCAAGCAGTGTTTACTGCCTCTGCCCAAAAAATTAATGGCAAACCTGAATCTGCAAGCATGGTTCTGGCAGCCTCAATCAATGTTCTGTTCTTCCTTTCAACAACCCCATTTTGCTCTGGTGTTCTAGGGATGTTGTACTGCCTTACAATCCCTTTCTTCACACAGAAGGCATCTAACTCCTTATTTTTGAATTCTGTGCCATTGTCACTCCTGAAGACTTTCACTGGAAGGTCAAATTGCTTTTCAACCTGTGTCACAAAGTCTTGCAAAATGCCTGCAGTCTCATCTTTTGAGTGTAAAAAGAAGTTCCATGTAAACCTAGAGAAGTCATCAACAATAACCAAACAATATCTCTTCCTTTTGAGAATCATGACTTGCACTGGGCCAAACAAATCCATGTGCAGCATTTGCAAACACTGGGTTGTTTTGGACTCTTCAATGGGCTTGAAAGAGCTTTTATGCAGTTTTCCTTTTAAACAGGAAACACAATGCTCAGGACATGAAAACATTTTTTGTGGTAAGCCTCTCACTAAGCCATTTTTTGAAATTTTATTGATTGTCTTGAGATTTGTGTGCCCTAGCCTTTTGTGCCAAAGCTCTGTCTCTTTGTTAGAGGCAGCTGAGAACAGACAAGCATCAGTTCTGGGACACTCTTTTGACATATCAACAACATAAACATTGCCACTTCTTTAAGCAACAAGTTTTGTTTTTCCTGATTTTATTATTGCTTCAATCTTTTCAACCATTTCTGGTCCAACAATCCTACAACACTCCTTTGAGAAGAATGTCCCATACCCCTTGTCACTCATTTGTGAGACACTCAGGAGATTGAATTTCAGATTGTCTATCAGATTGACATTTTCAAATTTTATATTTCCAGACTGAACTGTACCAGACCCCAAAACTTTCCCTTTACTATTATTCCCAAAGGATATATCACCCCCTCCATGGATTTTGAAATCTTTGAGTAGGGCTTTACATCCTGTCATGTGCCTGGAGCCTCCACTATCTACATACCAAAGACTATCTAAGCATGCAGAAGCTCCCTGCACATGAAGTAAAAGAATTAGTTCATTAAGGTCTCCAAAGCCAATAAGGCTTTGGATGGGGTCTCAACAGTGTCTGGGATGATGACAGATGCATGGACAGTGGTTAGCTCAGGGGTTTGAACATTTTTGGGAATGTTTTTCTCTAACCACTGTTGGGGGTCTTGGCCAATCACCTGTTGATAAACAAAAGGATGCCTGTTCACTCTTGGTTTAGAGGGCTTTTTGTAAGCCTCATAAACATGTGGAGTCCTTTGGTATGATGGTTGTCCTTTGCCTCTCCTGAATTGATTGGCAGGGGGTGCATCAGTCACTTGAACATCCCTTTGAACAGATGTTTGGTTCAGCTGTTTTGTGACAGATGTTTGGGCTGGGATAAACAGTGGTTGTTTCTTGGTGAATTTGACAGATGATGCTGATGAACTTGAGAATGTTTTTGCTGTGTACTCCTTCTTTTTCTCATCAAAGTTTTTGAGATACACACATTCCTTAGTTTTATGGTTATCTTTACCACAGATGGTGCAGCTCACAGCAGGTACAATGATACTTGTTTTGTTTAGATCATGTGCTTTTAGATGAAAACAGTCTTTTGTTAGATGATTCCTTTTTTCACAAAAATCACAAAACAAGTTTTTAATCTTTTCTCTTTTCTTCCTTTTCTCAGATTCCTTTGCAACAGAGTTTTGAACCACTGTTGGGATATCTTTGATTGGAATGATCTTTGCTTTTGGAGCTTTTACACCATCAGTGGTTGTGAAATCCATTGGTTTGAAGTTTTCCAGGATATCACACTCATCAGACCATGTGGGTTTAAATTGATATTTCTCAATCTCCTCAAAAGTTGAGGATCCCACAGATCTTTCCAGAGTAATTTTGTTACCAAGTTTGTCGGTTATTTTAACCCCTTGGCCATTTTTGTTAGTTGGTATTATCTCAGTTGAACCAACTTGTTTTTCAACAGTGTTTACAAGTTCATCATATTTTCTATGTCCTATTCCAAACTTGACATTGCTTTCAAGCTGTTTTGCAAGCATAACCTCATACCCTTTACAAGACTCCACCAATCTTTCACAGATGATCTGGGTAGACTCCAACTCCTTTTTGCAAACTTGGTATTTTTCTACCATAGTTTGGAGTTGAGTTTTGGTTATGCTCTGCTCTTTTTTTAAATTGCTGATCTCTTTATCTTTTTCAGCCAATTTGTTTCTAAGTTCTTTTAATGACTTTTCAAATTTGACTTCATCAAACAAGAATTTATCCCTAAGGTTTTCATTTACCTTTTTGATGTTAGCAAATGCAATGATACATTTGTCTGAACACAGTTTTTCAAGAACTTGAGGAGTTACCATGGCAGCAGCCATCATGACACAATTACATTGATGATCATCTTCTTCATCAGCTCTCCCTTCTCCCTTACCAGCTTTCTTCAACTCTTCTTTCTCTTTGTCATCTTTGGACCAAGGGTCAGACAGTGGTTCTATCAGGGTTTCTGAATTTTCTCCCAGCAGTAGTTCACCAGCAACTGCAGTAACCACTGCTTCAGCAACTTCATCCACTGTTTCAGCACTTAGCTGTTCACCTTCAGTTTCTACCCCTTCTGGTATTGACTCTAATGCCATCAAACAAAATTCATTATCAAAAGTATCATTAGAAGCATAGAGAGCAAAATTTTCATCACCAAGTTCTTCAGGCATGCTGCTCCAATCAACAAAGCCTTGTGTGAAGAAGCTTTGCTGATCTGGTTGAGCCACTGTTGGAGCAGCTTGTTGAGGTGCAACAGGTTGCACCTGTGCCTGAGGAACAGGGGCCTGAACATACTGAATTTGTGGAACAGTGGTTTGAACATAATGCACAGGCACAGGGGTTGCAGCATAATGAGCAGTGTTAACATGTGCTGCAGGGGCATGTGGGTATAGTGCACAGTGTTTTGTTGTTGTGGTCTAGGGTTTGAACTAGGATGAGTAATTATTGGACCAGTGGTTTGACTCCTACATTCCCTAGCAAAATGACCTAGCCTATTACACTTGTAACACTTGATTTTCGACTTATCCAACCCCACCCTTAAATTCCCATGAAGCCCTGGGAATTTTCTCCCTGTTCTTTTGTAGAATTTGCTTGTTCTAACACTAAGCAAAGCCAATTGATGCAATATGTCCATCTCTTCTAAGTCAGTGGGATCAAGGTGTTGCAAATCATTGAGTTCAAAGCACAAGTTATCTGACATCTGGTTTTCATTATTTGCAGGGAAAGCATAATTTGCAGAGTGAGAATCAGAGTTGTTAAAATTAGCACCAGCAGTTATGTCAATAAAATGATCATAACTCTGATCCTTACTGCTGCTACCAGATTCTTCCTGACCAAACAGAGCTGTGCTGCCAAATGAATAGTCATCAGCAACTTTACCAGACTCTTGCAACTTCCTTTTCTGGTTTAACTCCCTTTCATAGGTCAGGAGTCTACCATGGAGTTGGGTCAGGGTCAGATCTTTGAACTCAGCTGAATTCCTGGTGACAAAAGCAATTGTGTCCCATTTTTCGGGCAATGATCTAAGGAACCTGCTATTTTGAGTTGCATTTGGAAATGTAACTTTAACAAGCCTTAGTTCACTGATGAGACAGCTGAAACGCTCAAATTGTTGGGTTAGTGATTCCCCTTTGATGTGACAAAATGTTTCATACTGCTGATTCAGAATTTCCGTGTTGTTTTCAATAACCTCTTCCGTTCCCCCAAATTGTTCCTTCAATGCATCCCACAACTCTTTGGCACTGTTACAGTGTAACAGCCCAGCATAGATTTCGTTGGGTAATGCAGAAGCTATGATGCTAAATGCTTTGGCATCGAGTTCGAACTTTTGAAAATCAGTTTCAGTATAGTTTTCAGTTGGTTTTGGAACGAACTTTTTTGCATCCTCAGCACTTGGCACCATAGGAACATGAGGACCAAAAACAACAGACCTCCAACATCTAGTGTTCTGTTGAGCAAGGATGTGACCCATCCTTCTCTCCCAGATGTTGTACTCATTACGTTTAAGCATGGGTGGTTTGAAAAGAGAACCGATGTTATTCTTATCATCTTGTGATTGTGACGTCATCCTAGTTGTTTTACAGGCACTGATTAATCAACTTTAATGGAGCCTTGCTCTGTTTTTCAATGAAACGAACAAACTGTCAGTATCAACGATTGTGAGCTGAACTAGGGGTGTTCAAGATCGGATTATCTGGTTTTCGGATATCCAAAAACCGGATATCCGAAAATTTCGGATAGTGAATATTGATATCCGAATCCGTATCCGAAATTTCGGATACCCGATTTTCGGATATCCGAAATTCCGAATACGGATTCGGATATCCAAACGGATATCCGAATTTATAAAAAAAATCAAAAAATATGTTTCGTGTATAAATTAAAACTAAACTTATATTTGATTTTCCAAATTTCCAACATTTAAAACTAAAAACAATCATAAATTCACAACAATACAATTATTTACTACTTTTTTACTAATTTTTACAATACTTCAAACTAAATATAATGCTCATATACTATATATATATTTATAAAAAATAATTAGTTTTCGGATATCGGATTATCCGAAATTTTTGAAATTCATATCCGAATCTGAATCCGAAAATTCAGATTATCCGGTTTTCGGATATCCGAAATTTCGGATGTTTCGGATACGGATTTTCGGATATTTCGGATTCGGTTTCGGATCCAGATTTTTTTGAACACCCCTAAGCTGAACTATTTATGTCAAAATGATTGTTAAATCAAATTTGACTGTCCAAGCTCTGATACCAATTGTTAGGATCTGAGTTTGGATTGATTGTGATTTGTGTTTGAATTAAGATGAACAATGAAAGAGTAGTGCAGCGGAAATTAAACGGAAGCAAACTTTTCACAATCAAACAGAAGAAATGCTTTCAAACATACATTTTCAACAAAGAATCAAATGCTTAAATTTATTTCAAACTTTGATTACAATTGCATGTATGCTTTGCAAACTCCCCCTCAGCCCGAGCTCAGTATTTGTTCGTGCAGGAAGAAGATGGTGAAGGAGCTGAACAGAACAGTACAGAGCACTGTTCTATTTATAGGCACTAGCAAACCACTGAGCATCTAAGCTGACATCACCATGAAAGTGACATCTAACCTCCTAACAAACTCTTAACAACTGACCTATACAAACACTACTATGCTAACTACTGATATTACATTTCATAACATAAAGTAAACATAAACAGCTGCTGCATCCTTCCACTACTGTGAACCCAGCAGTACTTGTCATGATCAGCAGTGCTTGAAACATGGCAGTAGATTGAGCAGCAGAGCTTTAGTTCTTCAACACTCTTTGACTTGATCAGCAGTTGTAGGTCAGCAATTTGCATAATCAACAGATAGGAGGTCAGCAGATGTTGAAACCACTTTCAAGGGGAGAGATTTGCATGCATAACATCTGCTTATTCTAGATCCACTGCTCTGATCCAGTTTTGGCTTTTATTATCTGTTCCTTTGGCAGGGTTCAATCCCAACATGATACATGGTGGAAACACGAGATTCCGAAGCGTACGTATCAATTTCTGGATGGATCGGTGGATGATTAGTTTAGAGTGTGGGAAAATTAAGGGTTTAGAGTGAGAAAGGTGGATCGGTGTGTGTTTGTGAGTACATGTCCGTGATTGATTTGCAGAAGGAAGAAAAGAAATCATGATTTTTTTTTATGAGAAAAATCGCACGTAATACGGGAGAAGAAGACTATTGCCCGTTGTTCTTGTCAAGTACGGTTTCTGTGTGGCCCTAAACTACAAGGTAACACGAGATCGTGGCCTCCGTTCTTCGCGATATGTAAAGTCAAAAGAGAATTTAGAAACTGTCAAATAACCTCCCCTTCCAGAAGTTTTTATTGAATTATAAGGGTCATGATTTAATCTTAGTTTGATCTAAGGGTTCAGATTTCTTGTTGTTTCCATTGACTTTAATGGGAACATAAGAATAGATAATTATATAATCTTACAAAAAGTAACTTTGGGTACCTTAGAGTAACTTAATAGTTGTGGCTCTTCACATCACACCCTTAAATAATACCCTTTCATTAATAAACACATACCATATATTAAAATACATGTTATGCAACCCAAACCAACATGTCCCAATATACACACCCCTTTAATAAATTATACATTTATACAATTAGCAAGTTAGATTATGTCTCATTTATTTAAAAGTCACACCCTTTAGTTCATTCTACTCACACTCACCCTTAACTTTAGACACGATGGTTCATTAAAGAGTTGCCACCTTTCCAACATATTCCAAACTAACCGACGCACCATTTGAAAAATGCATTGTTCCAATGCACCATTTGAGAAAAATACCATATATACATAAATAGCAACCATTATCATTTGCAAAAGAAAAATAAAAACCCCTTCCAACGATTTGTAACGTCAATCCTTCCTCTCCGACGATACTTAACCCCATCATCTCCGGTGATTCGTAACCGTCGCCACTTCGTCTCCGGCGATTTATATGAGTTTTGTTTCATCAAACGTCGCCGTTCTCACTTCTCACAATCCGTTAAAAATTGCACGCATAGTATTGGAACACCATCGTTGTTTTCATACCCGACACCGTATGGGTTGGTCCGCATGTGGTGCTATGTAGTGCCGATGAAACCTAAAATTAAAATCGATTAACAATAATAATAAAACTCAATCGACTAAAAATCACAAAACTCAAAACGGTGGCGGTGGTCAACGCGAATTTTCATTTCTGACGAACCGATTAACAACGTTTCATAAATCATAACACTTTAATATATGACGAATCAATATATCATTTCAATTGAATAAAACTTTGCGTGTTTCAGATGAAGAGACACAATGGGTTCAAACGGGTGTCTTTGTTTCCTATAAACACATGCAGTCTCATTTATTATTGGCATCCATTTTAATTACATAAGCCTTTCTCATATTCTCTACTTTAATTTGATATGTCGAGAATTCAAGATTTTGACGACCGGATCAAAATAGAAATCGAGTAGGTATACATCTGTTATCGCCAAGTTACGCTTCTCAATCAACATATGTTCTTTAATAACAAGTATGTGTTATGTACAGGATTATTAATCCAGTATATATTGTGCAATAATGAAAGAAATAATATAGTTTCACGCCTGTTATGGTTCCGATGTGCATTTGCTTCAGAACAGGTTTGGTCTCAAACATGGGTGTAGACTACATGAAACCATGGATGAATGTTTTTTTTAATCTATTATTTTTGCTCTAAACCATTTTTTTGTTTTTTTTTTCAAAACTTTAGTATAAACTTTAAAATATATAAGATTAATGATCTTAAAAGTAAAGTGATATTATTTAAATGTTTAAGCTGATTTTTTTACTATCTTTTTGTTGTATGTTAACGTCGTATATATATAATATTCCTAATTTCCTATGATTTAAATATGTATAGAAAATAAAACAAAAATAGTTTTTTTTAATTAAAACTATCTTATCTTATCTTATCTTTTTAACATCCCGCCACAATGCGCGGGTAATACTAACTCGTTTATAACATATAGCATGCGTGTAGATTGTTTTTTTAATTGATGTGTTTCAGAAAATGAACACATAAAGTTGATCATCATTCATCACCACGATTCTTCCAAAACAAGTACGATAGTGGTGGTGGAAAAGTATGTACGTGGTAACCGTCACTCCGGGATTCTCGTCTTACGTTGCGGCTCCTGATAGGCTACGCGCGCGGTGAATCCGGCACGTTTACCTATCGCATTAAATGCGATGGTGTTAGGATCTGAGTTTGGATTGATTGTGATTTGTGTTTGAATTAAGATGAATTGATGAATGAGTTGTGCAGCGGAAATTTAATGGAAGCAAACTTTTCATAATCAAACAGAAGAAATGCTTTCAAACATACATTTTCAACAAAGAATCAAATGCTTAAATTTATTTCAAACTTTGATTACAATTGCATGTATGCTTTGCAAACTCCCCCTCAGCCCGAGCTCAGTATTTGTTCGTGCAGGAAGAAAATGGTGAAAGAGCTAAACAGAACAGTACAGAGCATTGTTCTATTTATAGGCACTAGTAAACCACTAAGCATCTAAGCTAACGTCACCATGAAAGTGACATCTAACCTCTTAACAAACTCTTAACAACTGACCTATATAAACACTGCTATGCTAACTACTGATGTTACAATTCATTACATAAAGTAAACATAAACAGCTGTTGCATCCTTGCATAGCTGTAAACCCAGCAGTACTTGTCATGATCAGCAGTTCTTAAAACAAGGCAGAAAATTGAGCAGCAGAGCTTTAGTTCTTCAACAGTCTTTGACTTGATCAGCAGTTATAGGTCAGCAGTTTGCATGATCAGCGGATAGGAGGTCATCAGATGTTGAAACCACTTTCAAGGGGAGAAACTTGCATGCATACATCTGCTTATTCTAGATCCACTGCTTTGATCCAGTTTTTGGCTTTTATTATCTGTTCCTTTGGCAGGGTTCAATCCCAACAATCTCCCACTGGAACAGATAATGCCAAAACTCCATTATTGTAGATCTTTATTGCCTCATCAGCAGTTCCCTTATTTGCCCTTTGAGTTGTAATTCAAAGGTTAAGGCGTCTGTGTCATCATCATCCCTGCTAAGTGGAAGATCAAGGAGATCCTGCAAATCTTCAATACTCTGGCCAAGAGCTTGTTCCTTTGTTAATTTCTTCACTTCTCCACTAGACTTGAACATAGTCAGTACGTGGGTCTGTTTATCAGCTTTCCACTTTAGTACTTTTGAGGCTGGTGGGTTTCTTGGGAGATTTTTATTAGATGAGGTATTTGGTGATGCTGGCCTATTCATGACTGGCTGAGCAGTACTTGCAGATTGTTCCAATTCAGGATCTTCTTTCATCATTAACATAATGCCCTCTTTTACAAGGAAATTACCAGCAATTAGATCTTGAACTGTTTCAGCACCCAACTGGTTTTGTCTCCTTCTTTTGTAGATGGCAGTACCAGCAGGAGCAGTGGTTCTTTTGGCTTGCAGCTTTGGTGGTCTTTTTGAGACCTCTGCTTTGGAGTAGTCAGGCTTTTGTGGAGCTGTTGGATCTTTCTTCCTAAGTTCCTCCAACCTTTTATAGGTGGCCCTGACCCTAGCTTCTCCCCACTTTGACACAGAATTCTCTGACCCATAATCAGCTGTTACCAGCTCCTCTTTCATTCTCTTCAACTCTAAGGCCTTGTCAGCTTCAAATTGTTTGATTTTTTTAGGAGGAGTCTGCTTGACCTTATTTTTGATCATTTCATGAATCCTGGCTACTTCTTTTTCAAGCTCAGGAATGGTCCAGTTTTTGTACATGTGTTTCCCCCCCCCCCTTGTATTTCTTGTAGTTCATGATGTTTTCGATGTAGTCTTTGCTCAAGGACTCATCTGCCCTTTCAGAGATTTGCTGACATACATTTTTGGCAAATTGCTCCATAGATTTGACCTGTGTGAGTAGAAACTGATAGTTTTGCTGAAATTCTCTATCAGATTTCCCATGTTTATTTTTGATTGAGATATCCTCTGCTTGCTTGGCCTTGATTTTCAAATATTCTTCAATATTATTTGGCCTGGGATATCCTTCAATCGATGACAAACTCCTTTTGGCAGGGTCATCCTCATAATAGAAAGATTTGATTTCTTCCCTAACTGCTATGAGTTCCAGAGGAAATACAACACCTGTAGGAGGTAATGGCTTTTGGATTTGAGCTGAAGAGAGAGGAATGGGTTTTGGAATTGTGACAAGTGCTTGGGATTTTGAAGCTGTTGGTGGTGGTGATGGAGAATCATCATCTGGTATGATAACCCTTCTCCTTTTTATTGTAGGAGAGGCAGATGATGTCTTGGATGGAAAAGTGGTAATGATATGAGAGGCAGTGGTTTGTGATTGACAAACAGCTGTTGAAACAACTGGTGTTTCAACCACTGTTGTCATTACAGCAGATGTTGTAACATCTGTTGTCTTCTGCTTTTTGGCAGGAGGTGATGGTGAAGATGTTGTTTTAAGTGGTGATGGTGGTGATGGTAAGGCAGTGGTAGTAGTGTGTGTTGAAGTAGTGTGTTGAAATGAGAGCAGTTGTTGAAACAATTGAAGTACTGGCAGATGGTGGTACAGCAAGAGTCTCAGCAGCTGTTTGGGTGAAGGTTTGATGTTGGTGCCTTTTGGATGGTGGTTTTGAAGTATACTTTGGAAGACTAGATGGTGTGGACTTGGGTTTCCTTACTTTTCTAGTAAGATTTCTTTTTGGAACAGGATTTTGAACATTCTTTTCACCAGAACAACCCTGCGCATTCAGCTTCATGAAAGCTCTCTTCTCCTCATTCCACCTTGACAAATCCTTTGCCGCTCTATCCCTTTTTACACTTATGACACCATCATCAAGTGCATTCTGGGTAATATCAACCTTCTTGCTACCATCTGGCAATGGAATGTTTCTGAGCATTACATCCTTTTCAGGATCAAGATACAACCCATTATCAATCCCTTTCTTTATCCACTCCTTAATTTTCTCCCCCTTTTTGGCATTATCTGAGGGGAGTTCATCAATAAAAAGAACTGTTGGAGGAGCAGTGCCAGTGGTTGTCAACAGATGGGCCTTGATAGCCTTGATGTCATCTTTTGTATCCTTGAACCTAGACTCCATTGTATTTTTCAGATCTTGAACATGTTTTTCATGTTGCTGTTCAACCAGTTGATGTTGTTGTTGGAGAAAAGGTTGAAAAAGGTTCCAGAGCTCATTTGTAACATCTGCTGGTGGTGGATCAGGTGCTTGAGGTGGAACAGCAGTGGATTGTACCATTTGTACTGTCAACAACTGATGCAGCATTTCTTTGATTTCTGCAACAGAGGTATCCAGTTTTTCAACCCTGTCCGTCAATTCCTGGTACTTTAAACCATCACCCAATTTAATGGGATCATCTGATTTCCCACTAGCAGTGGTTTTATCAGAGGTTGAGGTAGGGAGTGTACTCCAAACATCAACAACTAATTCCCCTTTTTCTTGGTACTGGGGTCTTCTTCCTTCAACACTTGATAATCTTTTGATGGAACCAGTGGTTAAAACAAACTCACTAGCAGATAACAGAGGTATTATGGAAGGAATTGCCTCCAAGGAAGTCTTATTGATGTAACCATTGTCCAAGTGTAAACCTGTAGGTTCAACACTTGTAGTGGCTGCTTCACTTGGATTACCACCAAGAGTTACTTGTAACTCAAGGGGTGTAACCTCCTCAGGTTGTGTTGGTGGGTTAGCAAAGATTGATACATCAGGCCCAGTCTCATGTTGAGGTATATTCTCATGAACAGGTGATTGAGAAGGACTGGTTTGTGCCAGGTTCAAATCAATTGCATCCAATAGTAGTTTGGTGTTTGGGGGAATTGGGGATGTGAGTTTGGGTGTAGAAAGAAGATTTGCCCCGGGTATTGGGCTGCGGATGATAGAAACAAGTGCTTCCAGAGCATCATGATGTGGTGACCCTTGTTGTACAACCTATTCTTTTTGTGAAGAGACAGGAGGAGTTTCAGTTATGGTGTGAGATATTTTTACCAACTACTGTGAGGAAGAAGCAGCAGTGGTTTGTTGTGACTTTTGTGTTGTCACAGGCAGTTGCTCGGGTATCTCATCCTCCAGAGTTGCCTTTTTGGTAGGTTTGGGGGGTTTTTGAGTTTTCTTTTTCTGTGGCTTTTTGGTGATTTTAGGTGTGGGTTTCAAGGCAGTTGTTTTGCAACCTTGATCACCTTGAGCAGTGGGCTCAGCAGCAGATACCTGAGGAGCAGTGTTTGCTGCTAAATTCTGCTCAGGCACCTCTGATTGTGTTTTGCAAGGTGTTGACATTCTTGTAAAAGTTTCAGCAGTTAAGCTGTGCATTTGTAGAGATTCACCTTGGTTTATTACAACAATATCATCCTTACTGAATTTTTTCTCAAAATAATAACTTAGAAATCTTGGAAACAGTAAGAATGATTTTGTTTCAACATTTTTAACCAAATCATTGAAGATTACCTGTGAATAATTAAAGTTTTCTTCTTGAAGAATAGCATATCCTAGGTTTTGAATCTTCAATGGTATTTCATTAAAAGAAGTGGTTTTATTTGAAACACACATGAGGAGGGTATGGAATAAAAATCTTGTTGCAGGAGGGAAGAAACCTTTTTGTAAGGTATCCCTCTTCATCATTGTGTCTGCATACCCTCTCTCAAAGAAGTCAATTTTTAACTCGTTTTTAGGGAAAGAATCTTTACCTTCCTGATCATCGAGCTGAAAGACCTCTGATATGGATTGCGGTGTGATGTTGACCGCTTTACCCTTTAGAGAAGAGATAATGGTAGTGACAGTTTCAACTTGTTTTTCAAGGGTTGCATTCTTCCAGAACTCTCTTTGGGTCGTCAAGTAAATTGGTGCATTGATGGTTAACAAAGTTTTGTACTTTGTTGCATTAAGCGTATCAAGGATGGAATCAAAGGTATCGGTGGTGCCGGGCTTTGTGAGAAGACCCAGAAGATTATAAGAAATTTTGTGTGGAATTTCAGTGGGTGTAGCCTTTTTAGAGGCATCTTTTGAAGATGATTTTGCGGAAGCCTTTGATTTGGTCATCGTTTTGAAGACGACGATTGAAGAAATTTATGGAGAATTTTGATGAAATGTGAGGAAACTGCTTTGAGAAGAGAATTTTTGTGAATTCAATTCGACAGTAAAACCCTGTTTGGGGCTTGAAAGGGGGTTTTATGGAGGAAAAGTAAAGGCTGACGTGGCAGCGGTTACAAAAGATCTGACCACTATGTACTGTCCACGTACCATCCCCTGATGAAGCAAAGGACAGTACTTTTGTGAAAGCTACTGGTGAAGGCATTGGTTACAACAGTAATGGAAGCAGTGGATGATTTTCACTATCAGTGGATAGCATATCAGTGGATACAATACTGATTTTGAACATCAGTGCTTATTAGAGGAAAATGAGAGCAGGGGATGATTTTCAGCAGTGGACAGACTTTAGAAGTAGAGCAGACTTTTGAACCCATCAGTGGTGTAACACCTCGAAATTTTGTGTCCAATAATGTGTTAACACGTGTCATAAGTTTACACGTGGCATTGAATATTAAATAAAGGACTAAAGTTGACAAACCTTGAAAGTATGTAAATTCGAGGGTTATAAATGTCAACGAAGGGTAAATATACTGTATAGTAACCCTAAGTGATGCTAGTACCTTCAAACGAATAAATCATGGATCGTACGGAGCGAAACGCGGAAGAAAGTGAGAGATTACAAGCTACAGGGGTTAACTGTGTCAACATGTTTAATTATACCTCTGAGTGACCCATTGACGAACGCGAAGCTTTGTGACAGTAAAATACGCTCACTAGAAAATACGATGTAAATTCCGTGAAGTTCCATTTTAAAACGTGAAAGTTATGATCAAATTCGTAAGAGAGGGGTTAAAAGCGTCAGCAATAAAAGTTAAGGCTTTCCGGATAGTAATTAAACTAACCGGGGACTTAACAGTGCGGGTAAAAGGCATGAGGCCCTTAACGGTAAATAATCGAGGGCCAAATCGCAAAGTTACCCCTTCGAAACCGAAAGGTCAGGTTAATGATTACAAAAGATTTGAAAATTTGAATTTAGGCCTCAGGCGGCCCGCCTGAGTGAAACAAGCAAGTCAATGCGGGCCGCGAGCCACCTATAGATACGTTTCCTGACATGAAGATCCAGGCGTCCCGCGTGCATGTAGCCTGAATCTAATGCGGGCCGCGTACAAGTCCCAGATGCAGAAACTTTGGACAGATTCAATGATTTAGCTTGTGAACGATCTTGTGAGCAATTAATGAAGCATGGGCGCCCTCTACATGACCCCTAGCACCCAGGGCCACCTGCTGAACATCCATGATGCCTTGTAGGTTGAGTTGTGATGATCCTATGCCAAGTTTTTCACTATAAAAGGCAGGACATTGTGCATAAGTGAAACACACCTCAAAACCTGCCTTCTGATCATTCTTGGAGCTCTCAAGCTTTCCTCTATCATTCTCAGTCATGCACCAAGCTTCTGTAAGTTGCCTAACCCTTTGTGGTTTCGTTTTTCCATAGTTTTAGCCTAAAAGTCAATCCGTCGTAATTAACGATTGACTTTGCGATAAATCATGAATGGTCCAGTGGTTTGTCGAATCAAAGATAGTTATATGATGGTAATCATGTGGGCATTAAACCCCTAAAAGGGCACCCTCTGATTCCCACTCTAACTAGTCCAAATGTCGAGTCAAACATGCTTAGAAAAAGTCAACAGAAATGTCATTTTGCGATTTCTTGCATAATCTGTAATATAGATGATATGTGACCTGTTTGAACACTCATAATACATAATAATAAGTATATAAACTAGTCTAAGCTTGTTTGATCCGACCATTTTCTGTTTAGACCCGGTTCGGAGCCGAAAGTCGTAAAAGTTTGACTTTTGCATTGACTTCAGTTCTGACCCGATAAAGTTTGATTTAGATATACCTTAGGACTCTCTTAGGACCAGGTTACATGATGGTATAACTCTCTGTGACCGGTTCGTTGTTTGTCCGAGTCTTTTACACATTTCCGTTAAATGCTTAAAAGTTGACCGTAACGCCCTTTTAATTTAAAACGAGAATTTCGGACACGTGAAAGGATCATGACCTTGGTTACTGATTTCTAAGCATGTCCCTAAAATTTCATGTTAATCCGATGTCCATAATAGGAGTTATGCTAAATAGCGCAAATTGCGAAACTTTAGTAATTAAATAGCGCAATTAGCATAACGCCTATCTAAACCCGGATTTCGACACCAAACCTTTTACTCACTGTTGTAAAATAATATTTTGGGATTTTTAAAGATTTTTAATTATTTTTAACCTGCTCATAACCTGCGGTTATGGCAACGGTTCGGTAAATACCGAATATGCCCTTTTCGGCCATAACTTGAGTTCTACAAGGTCTTTTGACCCGATTCCAGTTGCTACTGATTTTAAATAATAAATAAAGTATTTTAGACTTTATAAACTGTTCCGGAAACTCAGATTTCCTGTAGAACTCTAAAACCTCTTTTATAATCTTTAAAAAGACCAAAATACCCCTACGGGGCATAATATGAACTTAAACTCGTTACGGGCATTACGGAAGGTATCCTACTGATACCACAACCTCTTTAAGGCATGTTGACTTAGGAAAACAGTGTAGGACTCTTACGGTTAGCCGTTGCGCCTTTTGCGCGCACGGTTCGGCTTATGTAACTAGTTTACATAAATTAGCCGAAACGGGTCAAACCATATTGTTTTGACCCCAAAATCCAGAGTATGATTATTATACCCAAATAAAACAAGTCTTCAAACTTGTTGGGTCAAAATCACACTCCATTCACGGTTTTCGCCTTTCACGCGATTAAACCGTAACTATCCTTCGAAACTGACCGGTCTAGGATACGGCTAAATTAAAGACCCGTTAGGATTCTAATAGGTTAATTTAAACCTTCGTTCCAGATTAGGGGACCAGTAAAAGCTATCTGCAATTTATTTCAATTTAAGGAATTATACTTGCAAAGGTAAATACTTTTAACTTATTTTCCGTTATACGGGCTTGGGTTACGGTATTTGAAATACCGCTTGGTCGGGCAATTGACCCCAACTCATTAGTAGTTGGGTATTATCAATGTGACCCGTTTAAAAAACTTGTTTTGTTGGCTTTACGCCTTTGGGGGCTTAATGACCATGTCCCGGATATCCTTGGCAGCATTTATGAATGGCCACGACCTTGACATCCCGGTGTAGGCGTACACCCGGCATTATGTCTATAACTATAAAAGTGTAGCCGTTGGGTACCCGCCACGGTTTTATACTATGTGGTGTGTCTATTAAACTTTAACCCGATACGACTCGGGCGACCGAACGCATAGTAACATGTAATTCTTTACAAGATTTGATTATAAATTATCCCAAGTTATAAAGAGTTTGTGCCTTGAGCATTTAAACCAATTTTATCAAACATACAAAAGTGTCAGTCGAATGTATTTACCAGTGTAAACTGACGTATTTTCCCCAAATAGACTAAATGCAGGTACTATGCGTAATTGGCTGGGATTTCTCCTTAGCATCATTAGAAGTCTCGCAAGCTTAAGATGCCTGAAGTCTGTTGAACAATACTTTTGTTATTTTTATTTGATCCCCTGTGGATTATTATTTCAACAATGGTGATACATTGATATTACACTTAATGTTGAAATATATTATCTTTATGCTTCCGCTGTGCATTCATATATATTGTGTGGTTTGACTATAATGTTCCCAACTACGTCACGGTAATCCCCCACCAGGCCCACCAGTGAGACACGTGGAAATCGGGGTGTGACAGGTTGGTATCAGAGCCAACACTGAGTGAATTAAACACTAACCTTTGTGTTTAATCTCAGTTACACAATTGCACATACTTGAGTCTAGACAAGAACTTAGGACAAATTCGAATTGTTATTCCAGTTTGTCTTTTTATTGTTTATTGTTATTTAAAGTTTTGAAAGCAGGAAATATGCCACCTGCAATCAGACGAGGAAGAGGAGGAAGAAGCAGAGGAACGATCATTACTCACAATGATCACGAAGCTGGACCTTCAAACACGCGAGCTCCTTCCAGTACAAGAAGTGAGGAACCGCAGAGACGAAGAAGAAACCTTTTTGAACCTGTGAGACATTCTACCTCGCATAGCTCAACACCCTCATACCGCCATTCATTTGGACCAGACTCGGAAAACAATCCAAATAACCCTCAACCATCCTTTTTACCTCTACAGCGATCTGCTTCGCACCGATCTTATGGCGATCCTTCACCTTTCTTCATAGGACAGTTTAACCCGGCGGATTATGTCCAAGAGCCAATAGGGTATAACCCTCTAGGACCAGAGGATCACTTTTCTGAAGATAATGCAGTGGATATGGACGAGGATACAGACCCCGTCGAGCCTGCAAGGGGTACTCCCAATCATCCAATCGAGATCTCGGATGGGTCATCCTTCCATGGAACGCCCTATCAAGGTCCCGATAGCTACCAGGCGAGGTTTGACCAATGTAACTGGTACTTTACACCTTCACAACATTACTCGCCTCATGATCAACAGCAACAACAGGATCCTTCTGAGGATTCGCGGTTCGTGGCCGTTACGCCACCACCACCGCCACCAGTTCAACCAGTAATTCCAGATCCACCAAGGCATAGAAGATCAGGTGCACGGATGTCTACCCGAGGAGGGGAATTTCATTTCAGCACCCCTCGCCACTCAAGTGCTAGTCACTTTCCGTCAGTGCCTGAGGAAGAACCACAATTAGGGGAACCTTCTGGTCACCCTGCAGAGGTGAATTCTGCACCAGTTGCACCACCTCCGCCACCATTCGGATATGACAATCTGATACCAGCGTACGGCGCTTCCACGGCGTACAATCCGTTTGAATAGCCGACTCACACGCACTACAACTATAACTATGATGCCGACCCATATGTGATAGCGGCTAATTATAATGCCCTCCATGGAACCTCTTGGAGAGCAGATTACTCAGCTCATGGGTATCCAATACCCTCTAGACCTCCGGTTCAGCAACTGTCGCAACAGCCACGTTTTTCTCCACCGGAGCAAGAAGAAATACTCCATCGTTTAAACCGAGTGGAACGAGACTTCGAACAAGAACGCAAGAGTAATCGTGGATTTCTCAAGGGCCTAGCAAACCTACTGAAAGGGAGGAAGAAACGAGACCATTAGTCTCCTTATGTAATGTTGTATTTGCAATTTAGTCCCTGCGTGGACATTTATCGTATTTCAGTCCTTACATGGACTTATCTTTTAGTCCCTGCGCGGACATCTATCTTGTATTTGGTCCCTGCGTGGACTTGTTTTTCTATAAACCTCTGCGTAGGTAGTTGTTTATTTAAAAGTCCCGCTTTGGGCAGCGTGTAATCGTATTTGAAGTTTATGGAATGTTATGTTATAAATTTCATTTTTGTTATTACTATATATGAAATAAGTCGAAAAATCATTCCTTTTAAATTTAAATCTGCCTAAATAAAGAATCTTAAGAGTGAAACCTAGCCAGGTATCTTTATAAGATCCGGCCAAGATGGTAAGACCTGATTAAAAGATTCAGATTCCCAGTTAACCTCTGTAATCATGTTAACGTTCATGGCAGATGTGATTCGTTAAAAATCACACGCGTCATTCTTATACAAGAATCCTTCTAAGGATTTCAAAGCCCAAATTTATGATTTATAAATCATGGGTTAAATCATCAATAAAGATGATCATTTATTAAAACTCCATTAGTGATGTAGTGCCTACGGGCTGAATTATTAAGCATCCATTAGTGATGTAGTGCCTATAGGCCATAATAATTGTCATATAAGACAAAAGACAGTGGTGGTCTATGACTCCCTATCAGAAAGGGTAAAAGGACTACGGTTCAAACCTTCATACCTTGATTCTCTGTAATCTCGGCTAATATTATAAAAACGTCCTCGTGACTAGGTTTTTATGCCACTAACAATATTGTTTGTAATTAGGATAAGTTATATTCAAATCCTAAATAAAAGTGAGTAACAAATTAACCAGATATGGTCTCTGTTTACCATGGTTAATGAATTGCCATAAAAGACAATTCCATAATAAACTCCTAAATAAAATTTTCGTTATCTTCTATAACAGATTCAAGTTACCATGGCTGATCCTAGTGGAGAAAATAGCCACTCGAAGGAAGACGAATACGATAACGCCCAGGTTCATCTGACGGGCACAGAGTTGAAAGCCCTTGTCGATAATGCTGTCAAGGCAGCTATGGATCGACAATATGAGGAATATACTGAATCTCGGAGCCGAACCATATCCAAACCACACTCAAAGCCGAAAACCCACACAAAATCTCACAGCAAACCGCTGTCCAAGCCTAAAAAGGACGATGATAACCACTCATCCAATGAAAACAGTGTCCATCAAGAAAGAGTATATACTGACGCATCTCGCACCAGAGGCTGCACCTACAAGTACTTTGTATCATGCAAACCCCGGGACTTCACTGGGGAAAAAGGAGCGGTCGATTGTATGACGTGGCTTGACGAGATGGACACCATGGTGGACATCAGCGGCTGTGCAGAAAGAGACGTGGTAAAGTTTGTGTCTCAATCATTCAAGGGCGAGGCCCTGGCTTGGTGGAGGTCGTTGGTTCAGGCCTCGGGAAAGGTTGTTCTATATAGCATGGCATGGGAGGAATTCGTTTTTCTCATCAAGGAGAATTACTGCCCTCAACATGAGGTTGAAAAGATAGAGACTGACTTCCTGTCATTGGTGATGACAAACCTTGACTGCCAAGCTTACCTAACGAGCTTCAACACGATGTCCCGGTTGGTTCCATATCTGGTAACCCTGGAGCCAAAAAGAATCGCTCGTTTCATCGGTGGGTTAGCCCCCGAAATAAAGGCAAGCGTGAAGGCCTCTAGGCCAGCGACCTTTCGATCTGTAGCTGATATATCTTTGTCCCTTACTCTGGATGCGGTCCGACAAAGATCGCTAAGGAACAAAGAAGCTGAGAAGAGAAAGCGTGAAGATGATACTTCACGGAGGTCGAGCAAGAAACACCGTGGAAACGGTGATAACAAGAGGGGGTCGGAGTCAAGGAAGGATGGGCAACAGTCTGGTGAGAAGCCCAAGTGCAAGACTTCCAACAGACATCACTTTGGAAAGTGTAGGCTCGAATCAAACTCGCAGACTCAGTCGAAGTCGTATGCTTGCGGGTTGTGCAAGTCCAAGGACCACAAGACCGTGGACTGCAAGAAAATAAAAGATGCAACCTGCTATAACTGCAATGAGAAGGGGCACATTAAAAGCAACTGCCCTAAATATGCCAAGAAGCCTGAAGAGGCAGAAGAACAATGCTAGAGTCTTCAGGATGGAGGCGAAAGAAGCAGTGCTGGATGATAACGTGATCACAGGTACTTTTCTCGTAAATGATATCTTTGCAAGAGTACTTTTTGATTCAGGCGCTGATAAGTCTTTCGTAGATCATAAATTTTGCAAATTGCTGAATATGCCTGTCAAAACCTTAAATGTGAATTACGAGGTAGAGCTAGCAGATGGCACCATAGAAACCGTCTCCACTGTGTTAGATGGATGTGTGATATCCATTAAGAACCACTCTTTTCCTCTATCTCTACTTCCCTTTATATTGGCCAGTTTTGACCTAGTATTAGGTATGGACTGGTTATCTCACAACCAGGCCCAAATCGTCTGCAACAGAAAGCAAGTGGTGATAAAGACTTCGTCTGGTGAATCGCTTACCATTCGGGGAGATACCCAGTACGGATTGCCTGAGCAAGTGACTATGCTCAAGGCTTTAAAATGTCTAAAGAAAGGTTGTGTCATCTACATGGCACAGGTGATTATTGAAGAACCTAAGCCGAAGATAGAAGACATTCCCGTCATTTTGGAGTATCCAGAAGTTTTCCCTGGAGATCTACCTGGGTTGCCACCAGTTAGGCAAGTGGAATTCAGGATCGATATCATCCCTGGAGCAGCACCTATTGCTAGAGCACCTTACAGGCTAGCACCAACCGAAATGAAGGAGTTAAGGACCCAGCTGGATGAACTGCTAGCTAAAGGTTTCATCAAACCTAGTTCATCTCCCTGGGGAGCACCTGTCCTGTTTGTTAAGAAGAAGGACGGATCGATGCGTCTGTGCATCGATTATCGCGAGCTTAATAAGGTCACGATAAAGAATAGATATCCCTTGCCGAGGATCGACGATTTGTTCGATCAGTTACAAGGGGCAAGTTATTTTTCGAAGATTGACTTGAGGTCAGGCTACCGTCAACTGAAAGTCAGAGATGAAGATGTAACACCCCCAAAATACCACCTGCGGAAACCCCGCGAGGCGTGTTACACATCAGAGTCTGAGCCACCAATCACATTGAACCAATAGTAAATACTTAAATAAACATGTCATTAATGACCAAGATTAAATGTCAAACACAATATTAATTCACAAAAGTTATGTAGCGGAAGCATATGATAAGTCGTTTAGCAATCGTTTCAAAATAAACTCAAAACCAAGGTATCAATTATAAATAATCCAATAGCTTCGATCCATGACCACTCCAGCACTCCCAGATAGCAAGTCCATGTTCCAAGGTTAACGACCTACAAGCATGCAAACAAGTGTGTCAGACTACGCTGGTGAGTTCAAGGTTTTGTTAACGTGTTTTGTTACCAGATGTATGTTAATGCGATTCAATGTTGCGTTACGATGTTGCTCATGCTAGATACCCTAGGGAATGTGCCCATATGTATCCGAGGAGTGTGCCTCTTAACAACCCCAATGCTCCTAACCAAGCATTGGTAATGATCGATCCCATGTACAATAACCAATACCCAAGTAATTGTTTACCCAGAGTTTCCCTTCCAAATGTTTACCAGTTGTCCCAAACCACCGGGACGCATGCTAGAGAAATGCAATGAACTCACCTTGGTTTGCTCGGCAGATTATACCAAAGTTACTTGAATTAAAGTGGTCAATCACGTCCTAACAGGGTTACCGTACAAGTCAGGCTTGGTTCAAGCAAAACACGTATGATTACACATAGTTTAACATATTGCTAACACGTATCAATCATGGCAACATAGTACACACATAGCATGTTTTAAATGTCATAAGTTTATCATACGGAGGAAGCCCACATAAGTCTCGGCCCAACACGTTGTGCGATCAGCACATCCTTGTGCGATCCACAGCGTGTTGTGCGACACGATAGAGCCCGGCCCAGATAACAATTAAGCCCAACATATAAGCAAACAGTCCAATAAGCATATCGGCCCAGCAAGGTATAGCGACTTGTGCGGCCCGGATTGGGTTGTGCGATCCGGCCGGGTTGTGCGATGTGACTTGGGCTTGTTCGGCCCAACAGCCTCATACATTTAACATATGTGCGTGTGTGGCCCAGTCATATTAGCGGACAGTCAGCTTGTGCGACTCAAAGGGTCTTGTGCGATTGAGGACCGCTTGTGCGGTTGGCCCTTGTGTGATCGGATCGGGTCCGGTACAACCTGATCTTGTGCGATCAGACTGATTTGTGTGATGGGGCTCTTGTGCGATCAAGACCCTTGTGCGACTAGTTTTTGAATTCCGGATATCATGTAATTTCGGTTACAAGCATCAATCTTGCTAATCAATAATTTCCAAATTTGTTATCAATTAACACAATCAAACCAATCCATCTAGCATGCCATCGATCAAACAAGTATATTTCAATCAATTATTCATATGAACCCTAACCGAATCAAAATCAACAAGAACAAACATTATAACATTCATTCAGATCAACCCTATCATCTAAGCATATCCTCCGAATTCTTGTGTAACAAACCGGAAATATGACATTCCAGTCGATTATCATTCATACCAATCCGATTACAATTTGTTCACATCTTAAATCACATAATTAACTTACACCATACTATACTCGATGATAGATTCATCCGATTATTATCACCCTACACATATGAACTGATTCATCTTATCATTACTAGCTATAACACAACATCATGCAACCCTATGATATTGATTTCATACACATGAACGGATTAAATCAATCATATACAACACACCGTCATTGATCAAGCATAACATCAAATAACAACAAACACATAAAGCACTAACCGGATTAGAGAATGATCTGAACACTATGAACTTCGATGATGTGTGCGGTTGCCTTCGAGTTCGTGAGAGAGAGAGAGAGAGACGAGCTAGGGTTTTGATGTGTGTGGATGTGTTGTAACTAACATGAGAGAACGACCCCTAGGTGGGTGTTTGTTTGCGTGGAAAACAAGTGGGCCGAACCCAACTCGGGTGCCCTATGGGTCCGCGTACAAGGTGTGGCCCAATTGGGCTTGTGCGATCGAGTGGTGGTTGTGCGGTTGGTTCATGTTGTGTGTTTGAGCCAATATATACATACGTACATTACATTACATAAAACACAAAAATCATATAACATTCAACAATTCAATCATTCAATGATTCGATCAAGTTCACATACGTTGCATACAATACGAAGACGGGTTTGAAATACGAGTTGTCACAGTATCCCCAACTAAAAGAAATTTCGTCCCGAAATTTGGTACGCACTCACTAACGTAAGCTATATTGTTCACTAGTTTTCCTGGGGTGTCACAGAAGACGTGCATAAAACCGCATTTAGGACTCGTTACGGTCACTACGAGTTCCTAGTGATGCCTTTTGGGCTCACAAATGCACCGGCTGCATTCATGGATCTCATGAATCGCGTCTGCAAGCCGTACTTAGACAAATTCGTCATCGTTTTCATCGACGACATTTTTATCTACTCGAAGAACCGAGCCGACCATGAGAAACACCTTCGCTGTATTCTCAAACTTCTACATCATGAGAAACTCTATGCCAAATTCTCCAAGTGCGAATTCTGGCTACGAGAAGTCCAATTCTTAGGACACGTTGTCAGCGAGCGTGGTATCCAGGTGGATCCCGCTAAAGTAGAAGCAGTAATGAATTGGCAAGAGCCAAAGACGCCTACTGAGATTCGTAGCTTCCTGGGGTTAGCAGGATACTACAGGCGATTCATTGAAAATTTTTCAAGGATTGCTGCGCCCTTAACTTCCCTGACCAAGAAGAAGATAAAATTTGTTTGGGGCCCTAAGCAGCAAGAGTCCTTTGATATTCTAAAGAAAAAGCTGAGCAACGCTCCTGTGCTGACACTACCGGAAGGTACCGAGGAGTTCGTAGTTTACTGCGACGCATCACACACTGGCATGGGATATGTGCTCATGCAGAAAGGCAAAGTTATTGCCTATGCTTCGAGACAGTTAAAGGTGCACGACAAGAATTACACCACCCATGACTTGGAGCTGGGTGCCGTTGTGTTCGCACTAAAACTGTGGAGGCATTACCTGTATGGTATCAAGTTTGTGATCTATTCGGATCACAAGAGCCTTCAACATCTGTTTAATCAGAAGGAGCTAAACATGAGGCAACGCCGTTGGATGGAGACTTTAAATGATTATGATTGTGAAATCAGATATCATCCCGGCAAGGCGAATGTAGTCGCTGATGCCTTAAGTAGAAAGGAAAGGGTGAAACCCATCCGAATCAATGCCAAGAGCATTGAAGTGAAGAATAATTTAATTGAAAGGTTGTTAGCTGCACAACAAGAAGCTGTGTTGGAAGCTAACTATCCTCAAGAGAAACTGGGAGTAACTGAGGAGCAGTTAACTCTTAGCAAGGACGGAATTTTACGATTGAATGGACGAATATGGGTTCCGATTTATGGAGGACTACGAGATGTTATCCTCCAGGAAGCCCATAGTTCCAAATATTCTGTTCACCCGGGAGATGATAAGATATATAAGGATCTAAAGGCAAATTATTGGTGGATAGGCTTGAAAAAGTCTGTAGCCGCTTATGTAGCAAAATGCTTAACTTGTGCGTAAGTCAAGGCTGAGCATCAAAAGCCATCTGGCTTGCTACAACAGCCTGAACTTCCTGAATGGAAGTGGGAATGTGTAACTATGGATTTTATTACCAAGTTACCCAAGACGAGGAAAGGAAACGACACAATATGGGTTATCGTTGATAGGCTGACTAAGTCAGGGCATTTCTTACCCATCAAGGAGACTTATAGCTCCGATATGTTGGCCCAGTTATACGTTGATAAGATTGTAGCCTTGCATGGCATACCTGTGTCTATTATCTCTGACAGAGATACTAGATACACGTCTCATTTCTGGAAAAGCTTCCAGCAATCTTTGGGCACACGTTTGAATTTTAGTACGGCTTACCATCCTCAGACAGACGGTCAGAGTGAGCGTACTATTCAAACGTTGGAAGACATGCTACGTGCATGTGCTATCGATTTGGGTGGTAGTTGGGATAAGAACCTACCACTAATCGAATTCTCTTACAATAATAGCTACCATACCAGCATTAAGGTTGCGCCTTTCGAGGCATTATACGGTAGAAAGTGTAGATCGCCTGTTTGTTGGGCGGAAGTTGGAGATGTCCAATTATCAGGACCAGAGATAGTCTTCGAAACGACGGACAAGATTGTCCAGATTCGAGACCGTCTCAAAGCTGCCCGAGATAGGCAGAAGAGTTACGCGGATCCAAAGCGTAAAGATTTTCACTTCGAAGTAGGTGAAAAAGTGTTACTTAAAGTATCACCCTGGAAGAGGGTGATGCGTTTCGGTAAGAAAGGCAAACTAAGCTCGAGATACGTAGGACCTTTCGAGGTTATCGAACGGGACGGGTCCGTTGCCTATAAGCTAAACTTACCGGAGGAGCTCAATGGAATTCACAGTGTGTTCCACATCTGCAATCTAAAGAAGTGCTTCGCTGATGAATCATTGGTGATCCCACACACAGATGTGCATATAGATGAGAGCTTGAAATTTGTGGAGAAGCCTTTGTCGATTGAAGATCGACAGGTAAAGAAGCTTCGAAGGAAGCATGTACCTATAGTAAAGGTCAAGTGGGATGCCCGTAGAGGTCCCGAATTCACGTGGGAGGTTGAATCCACAATGAAAGAAAAATACCCTTATTTGTTTGAGTAAATCTCGGGTCGAGATTTATTTTAAGGGGGTGAGGATGTAACACCTCGAAATTTTGTGTCCAATAATGTGTTAACACGTGTCATAAGTTTACACGTGGCATTGAATATTAAATAAAGGACTAAAGTTGACAAACCTTGAAAGTATGTAAATTCGAGGGTTATAAATGTCAACGAAGGGTAAATATACTGTATAGTAACCCTAAGTGATGCTAGTACCTTCAAACGAATAAATCATGGATCGTACGGAGCGAAACGCGGAAGAAAGTGAGAGATTACAAGCTACAGGGGTTAACTGTGTCAACATGTTTAATTATACCTCTGAGTGACCCTTTGACGAACTCAAAGCTTTGTAACAGTAAAATACGCTCACTAGAAAATACGATGTAAATTCCGCGAAGTTCCGTTTTAAAACGAGAAAGTTATGATCAAATTCGTAAGAGAGGGGTTAAAAGCGTCAGCAATAAAAGTTAAGGCTTTCTGGATAGTAATTAAACTAACCGGGGACTTAACAGTGCGGGTAAAAGGCACGAGGCCCTTAACGGTAAATAATCGAGGGCCAAATCGCAAAGTTACCCCTTCGAAACCGAAAGGTCAGGTTAATGATTACAAAAGATTTGAAAATCTTTGAATTTAGGCCTCAGGCGGCCCGCCTGAGTGAAACAAGCAAGTCAATGCGGGCCGCGAGCCACCTGTAGATACGTTTCCTGACATGAAGATCCAGGCGGTCCGCGTGCATGTAGCCTGAATCTAATGCGGGCCGCGTACAAGTCCCAGATTCAGAAACTTTGGACAGACTCAATGATTTAGCTTGTGAACGATCTTGTGAGCAATTAATGAAGCATGGGCGCCCTCTACATGACCCCTAGCACCCAGGGCCACCTGCTGAACATCCATGATGCCTTGTAGGTTGAGTTGTGATGATCCTATGCCAAGTTTTTCACTATAAAAGGCAAGACATTGTGCATAAGTGAAACACACCTCAAAACCTGCCTTCTGATCATTCTTGGAGCTCTCAAGCTTTCCTCTATCATTCTCAGTCGTGCACCAAGCTTCTGTAAGTTGCCTAACCCTTTGTGCTTTCGTTTTTCCATAGTTTTAGCCTAAAAGTCAATCCGTCGTAATTAACGATTGACTTTGCGATAAATCACGAATGGTCCAGTGGTTTGTCGAATCAAAGATAGTTATATGATGGTAATCATGTGGGCATTAAACCCCTAAAAGGGCACCCTCTGATTCCCACTCTAACTAGTCCAAATGTCGAGTCAAACGTGCTTAGAAAAAGTCAACAGAAATGTCATTTTGCGATTTCTTGCATAATCTGTAATATAGATGATATGTGACCTGTTTGAACACTCATAAAACATAATAATAAGTATATAAACTAGTCTAAGCTTGTTTGATTCGAGCATTTTCTGTTTAGACCCGGTTCGGAGCCGAAAGTCGCAAAAGTTTGACTTTTGCATTGACTTCAGTTCTGACCCGATAAAGTTTGATTTAGATATACCTTAGGACTCTCTTAGGACCAGGTTACATGATGGTATAACCCTCTGTGACCAGTTCGTTGTTTGTCCGAGTCTTTTACACATTTCTGTTAAATGCTTAAAAGTTGACCGTAACGCCCTTTTAATTTAAAACGAGAATTTCAGACACGTGAAAGGATCATGACCTTGGTTACTGATTTCTAAGCATGTCCCTAAAATTTCATGTCAATCCGAGGTCCAGAATAGGAGTTATGCTAAATAGCGCAAATTGCGAAACTTTAGTAATTAAATAGCGCAATTAGCATAACGCCTATCTAAACCCGGATTTCGACACCAAACCTTTTACTCACTGTTGTAAAATAATATTTTGGGATTTTTAAAGATTTTTAATTATTTTTAACCTGCTCATAACCTGCGGTTATGGCAACGGTTCGGTAAATACCGAATATGCCCTTTTCGGCCATAACTTGAGTTCTACAAGGTCTTTTGACCCGATTCCAGTTGCTACTGATTTTAAATAATAAATAAAGTATTTTAGACTTTATAAACTGTTCCGGAAACTCAGATTTCCTGTAGAACTCTAAAACCTCTTTTATAATCTTTAAAAAGACCAAAATACCCCTACGGGGCATAATATGAACTTAAACTCGTTACGGGCATTACGGAAGGTATCCTACTGATACCACAACCTCTTTAAGGCATGTTGACTTAGGAAAACAGTGTAGGACTCTTACGGTTAGCCGTTGCGCCTTTTGCGCGCACGGTTCGGCTTATGTAACTAGTTTACATAAATTAGCCGAAACGGGTCAAACCATATTGTTTTGACCCCAAAATCCAGAGTTTGATTATTATACCCATATAAAACAAGTCTTCAAACTTGTTGGGTCAAAATCACACTCCATTCACGGTTTTCGCCTTTCACGCGATTAAACCGTAACTATCCTTCGAAACTGACCGGTCTAGGCTACGACTAAATTAAAGACCCGTTAGGATTCTAATAGGTTAATTTAAACCTTCGTTCCAGATTAGGGGACCAGTAAAAGCTATCTGCAATTTATTTCAATTTAAGGAATTATACTTGCAAAGGTAAATACTTTTAACTTATTTTCCGTTATACGGGCTTGGGTTACGGTATTTAAAATACCGCTTGGTCGGGCAATTGACCCCAACTCATTAGTAGTTGGGTATTATCAATGTGACCCGTTTAAAAAACTTGTTTTGTTGGCTTTACGCCTTTGGGGGCTTAATGACCATGTCCCGGATATCCTTGGTAGCATTTATGAATGGACCTTGACATCCCGATGTAGGCGTACATCCTGCATTATGTCTATAACTATAAAAGTGTAGCCGTTGGTTACCCGCCACGGTTTTATACTTTGTGGTGTGTCTATTAAACTTTAACCCGATACGACTCGGGCGACCGAACGCATAGTAACATGTAATTCTTTACAAGATTTGATTATAAATTATCCCAAGTTATAAAGAGTTTGTGCCTTGAGCATTTAAACCAATTTTATCAAACATCTTACAAAAGTGTCAATCGAATGTATTTACCAGTGTAAATTGACGTATTTTCCCCAAAAAGACTAAATGCAGGTACTATGCGTAATTGGCTGGGATTTCTCCTTAGCATCATTAGAAGTCTCGCAAGCTTAAGATGCCTGAAGTCTGTTGAACAATACTTTTGTTATTTTTATTTGATCCCCTGTGGATTATTATTTCAACAATGGTGATACATTGATATTACACTTAATGTTGAAATATATTATCTTTATGCTTCCGCTGTGCATTCATATATATTGTGTGGTTTGACTATAATGTTGCCAACTACGTCACGGTAATCCCCCACCGGGCCCACCGGTGAGACACGTGGAAATCGGGGTGTGACAAGTGGTTATGGCATACTTTTAAGATTTTAATGAAAAATTTATTTTTAGCTATTTTTAAGGATGGATTTTTGATTTTCTGAAAACATTTTAATGCTTTTATTCATAGAAAAACAGGATTTTGCCTGTTATTCCATGTTTAGCATGCCAATCCTAGAGATCAAGCTTTCAAAGGTGGATGTGTCTAATGCTTTGGTTAGCACATCTGCCAGCTGATCCTTAGTTGGAACATGATGCAGAGAAATCAAACCTTTTTCATAGCAATCCCTCACAAAGTGATGTCTGAAGTCGATGTGTTTGGTGGTTGAATGAGAAACTGGATTTTTGATGGTATTTTCTGCTGCCTGACTGTCCAACATAAGTGGTGTTTTCAAGGCAGTGATACCAAAATCCAGCAACTGATTTTGAAGCCAGAGCAGGTGGGCTGTACAGCTTGCAGCAGCTATATATTCTGCCTCAGCAGTGGATGTGGAAACAGCTGCTTGCTTTTTGCTTTGCCAAGACACTAAGCAATTGCCTAGCAATTGGCACCCTCCTGAAGTGGAATTCCTTGTCTTGTCACATCCAGCAAAGTCACTATCTGAGAAACCTGAAAGCTCAATTTTACCATCAGCTGGATACCAGATACCAAGTGTGGGAGCACCTTTTAGGTATCTGAATATCCTTTTTACAGCAATAAGGTTTGACTTTCTAGGGCTGACTGGGATCTTGCACAGACACACGTTGCAAACATGATATCTGGTCTAGATGCAGTTAGGTACAATAAAGACCCAATCATGCTTCTATATAAGGTCTGATCAACCAAATCATCATTTTCATCAGACATGACCAATTTATTGGTTGCAATGGGTGTACTGCATAGCTTACATGTTGATGCATGAAATGTCTGTTGACTTCGTCTGCATTAAAGTCTTAGGTCAAGATAGGTCAATATAGGATCTAGAAAGTCAAAATTAGGTTTTATATTAAGGTTTCGCTTGTATGTACAAAAGGTTCCGCTTGTGTGTCATTGATAGTTTCGCTTATAGGGTTTTAGATGAGGTTCCGCTTATATGTCATGCCATATAAGCGAAACCACTTGGACTATATATAGGCAGTTGAAGCAAAACTACTTCAGTCATGTGTGTACATTGAAGCAGATCTGTTGCATGCTTTTGTTACCAAAACTCTGTCAAATCATTATCAGAAAGCAATAAAAGGAAAGGAATTGAATAGGAAAACCGTTGTTACTTCATTTACGTTGATTCCACCTTCGTACGTGAAGATGAACGTTCTCTACTGACTATTCAGGGTCGGAACACGGTCCAACAAGTGGTATCAGAGCTCAGGACGAGGAGTTCATACTACTACAGCTTGAATCTGCAGAAATCTCTCATTTCTACTCACTTTCTCTCATACTTTTTCGATTTGAAGTGGTTCTTACGGTTGAAATGGCCTGAATTTTGACTATATTGTGTGATATACAGTATTAACAAACCCTAGAAAGTTTCAAGTTGAAATTCAGACTAAAACATGGTGAAAACTGGTTAGAACTAGGTTCCGCTTATACGGACAATCGGAGGTTCCGCTTGAAAGAACCTAGTAGTTTCGCTTTTAGGAACATTTCGCTTATAGGTTCCGCTTGAAATACATAGTTCCGCTTGAAACAAACTGATAGTCTCGCTTATACAGACAAGTAGTTCCGCTTATTTGGACGTTTCGTTTGTTGGTTTCGCTTGAAGAGACAAGTAGTTTTGCTTGATTGGTTTCGCTTGAAGGAACAATTAGTTTCGCTTGTAGTGACAGTCTGCTAGTTCCGCTTATACGAACTCTAGTGGTTTCGCTTATCTGTCACTCAAAATACTTTCGCTTATCAGTCATACCATATTCCGCTTATTTGTCACTGTTTACGAAAATTTCGAAAATTTGTCTAAGTATTTGCTGATTTTGCAGGAACATTCACGATGGATGATATATTTTTGTACCCATTCAGCGATATGTACGCGTTTGCAGGAAATACCAGAAACGATGATACATCGTCAAGCAAAGAAAATGAGAATCCGCCGAAAGAAAAGAAAAAGGAAGCGTGGGAATCGGAAAGTGCCTTCGGAACATTCAATAGACCCCCAAAGCTTATGGCTATAGAGGAGTACAGTCGGTGGTCTAGGAAGTTTGAAGATTGGCTGATGGCATTCGCCTTTCCCAGCTGGAAAAGTTTGAAGAACGGTTATGCCAATGGAAACAAAAATGGTGAAGCGTTAAGATCGGCTGAAGAGATTGAAGCATTTGTAGCCGAGCAAAAGTGTGTGGCTTTGTTATTTCAGTCGGTTCGGGAGGACATCATTTCTTTAATCGATTATTCAAATGCAAAAGATCTGTGGCAAAAGCTAGAAAAGAAATGTCTAGGAAGTACTGAAAATTGTAAAAGTAAAAAAGAAACTTCTTAGGAAAGAGTTTGATATGTTTGGTTGTCTCAAGAATGAGTCAGTTTGTAAAATGATAGAAAGGTTTGGTCATCTGAAGCTGGAATTAGCAAGACATGAAATCAGATATTCTGATGAAGAACTTGTTGACAAACTGTTCGATTCATTACCAGACGAGATGGATTGGAGATATTATGCGCTGATGTTGAAGAACACTATTGCTCCTGAAAATTCGAAACCAGATTTGGTGATTGAAAGGCTTGAAAGTCATGAACTGGAACTGAAGAAGACATACAAAGTCAATCACTCATCTTACCAGCAAAATTTGGATCTTTATTATCCGAAAAGCATGATGCCAAAAGCAACTTCTCCAAAGACTGCATTTTCTGCTGAGAATGTGTCGACAGCAAACAAAGAAAGTCAAAGCAGTCAAAGCAGTGGAAGTCACAGTGGTTATCACAGTGGATCTTCATCATCTGCAAGTCATTCTGATGCAAAGTTTCAGTGCAATATCGCAATAGATTTGAAGAATGCTCAGAATTTTGACGAGGAGTCGGCTAAGCAACAAATGGTCTTCTTGGCGTCGTTGTTGGAATCATACGAAGGGTTAGTAGCTGGAAAGATCGGCAATACCAACCTAACGAAAGAGGACTATGACCAAATAGATCCTGAAGAAATGGAGCTTCATGGAAATTACTGGCAGAAAGACGATTGGTGGTCCATCTACTAAGTTCGGGTTCGATAAATCGAAGGTGACGTGTTTCAAGTGTAAGCAGAAGGGTCACTTTAAACGAGAATGCAAAAATGCTTATGCTGAAGAGTCGGAAAACCCTTTCAGAGATGATTATTACAAGAAGGCGATTTATCACCAGAATAAATCTGAGCCGCCTAGATTGAAGCAGTCTGAAGATAACAGAGAGAAATCTAGAGCTCTTGCGGTTATCTACGATGATGAGGGGTATGATTGGAGTAAAGATGTTTTACCGGAAGAAGATGCGGTTGGTTACACATTCATGGCGAAAAACGATGAACCTATTTCGTGGAAAGATGATCGTACTGAAGAGCTGAAGTATAGCTATCGGAAAATGATTGCTGAAAACAGAATCATCAGAATTTCTCGTATCTATCTGGAAGCTAGAAGAGCGAGAAGATGGGATCCAGACAGGGAATGTTATCTTGATGAGTATGGAAATATTGCGATCGATGACAAAACGCTTGATCTGGAAGCCATCATCAAGGAGATAAAAGAAGATGATGAGTATTGGCAACACAAATGGTGGGGAACTGCAACCGAGAAAATGAAA